>NC_081434.1:43942058-44024558 GCF_949786415.1 Peromyscus eremicus
AGTAGAGAAGGTCCCAACCCTTATAGGAAAAGGAATCCTTCATTGTTAATTTTTTATTACTCTCCGGGCAACAGGGGATGGGCTTGTACAATGGCAGGCTCAAGTTTCCAACCTCAAGACAGCCAGGCACTTCTCTGTCTTTTCAATTCTGCTCTGCCTGTAGTAGCCCCGGATCTTCTGGATGAAGCCCGTGCCTGCCTGGGGGATCTCAGGAACTGGCCCTACACAGTGAGGAATCCTGGCATTGGCAGGGCTTGTCTTCAAGTCCCAGCTCTGTCTCCAGACAGCAATCAAAGCATGGGATAGGCCATGCCTACCTCCTGGGATATCTGAGCACCACTGAGAGGTGGAAGTCAAGTATATGGCTGGAGTCATGTGCAAGTACCCAGGGAGCATATAAAGTGATCGGCTAGCCTCACTGGACTTCAGAGCACCCACCTCTACTGCTTAGGTATGCCCTACTTTTTCAATTAAAAAAGATTTGTTTTTAATTACGTGTGTGTGTGTGTGTGTGTGTGTGTGTGTGTGTGTGTGTCTGTGTCTGTGTCTGTGTCTGTGTGGGGTGCCCACAGAGGCCAGAGGTGTTGAATCTCCCTGGATCTGCAGATATAGGTGGTTATAAGCCACTTGACACGGGTGCTAGGAAATGAACTTGGGTCCTCTAGAAGAGCAATCTTCATTCTTTACCTCTGAGGTGTCTCTCTAGCCCTAATCTGCCCTTGTTTGTACGGCCATGTGTGGTTGTTCCTTTCTTCTCGTTATCTCCTAACGCAGGATGGCCGTCAGGGACACTGATGGTTCAATGGTGTCTCCGGCCTCCTCCTCTGCAGTGGAGATGGGGGACTTCACAGACGGGAGAGCTGCTGCCTTAGTCCCATTTCTTTGATAAAACACCATGACAAAGACAACTTTGGGGAGAAATGGTTTAGTTTAGTTCACAGCTCCTGTTCACACTGTCAACACAGCAGGAAGCAGCTGGTCATACCCACTGCCAGGAGCAGAGAGAATGAATCCACACGAATGTTCTCCGCTCACTTGTTCCTTTTCACACAAATCCAGGCAATGGTGCCCACTCACATCAATAATCCACCAAAGACAATCTCCACAGACCAAGCTAATCTAGATGCTTCCTCATTGAGATTCTCTTCCTAGATGATTGTAATTCGACTGCATCAAGTTGGCTATCAAAATCATCACAGCTGACGTGGACAGTGGGCTGTCTATTGAAATCTCCTGTGCATGGGACTCATGGATCAGGAGCCTCAGCAGTGCCCAGTGTCAGCGAACGAGGGAAAAGGTCCCCCAGGTGAAGCACTGCAGTCTCCTCATCCACGTCCTCTGTTGTGTTCTCCAAAGAGATTTACTGCCTACTAAGGGAGCTTTCATCTCTTGGGCCTGGCTCCCCGGCTGTCTGCCTCTTGTTTGCCCTCCAAAGTTCCCGTCCTGCAGTTGATGCACAGGTTTGCTTCCTTCCCACCCCTACGCTCCACAGCTATAGCCTGGAATACCCGGGCCACCACTCACCCAGGCGTGACGTCTGCTTCCTCTTGATCTCCGTGAGCTTGGGAATGGGGTAGGGACCATAACAGTGTGTGAAGATGACACACAGCTGCTGGCTGATCACTTCATTCTGTGAAGGAAGAAGAGGAGCTGTGTTCTGAAAGTGCCAGGGTGGTGCTAGCCAGGCTGTCACTACACACACCTGTCCCCCTAGGCAAGAGGAGCCCGTGCATTTACTGTGTGTCCCCCAGGACAACGGACATTCAGTTTGCATTTACCACACCTGGACTGACCTGCTCTACGGGTCCACTGCTGAGTGCTTAGGAAATTTACAAAAAACATCTTCCCATCTCACCCTGATCATTTCCTAGCCAATGGAAAGCAGGCTTTTGTACTCATGAGTAGAAAGCTTTCACCTCCAATCCACCTTTATCCGTATTCTCAAATTCTGGAAGCAGCCAGTGGCCCTGAGCGAGCAGCAGAAAGCCCTTTTGGTCCCATGACTGCGCCCCATAAGGACAGGACGAAAGCTTCTGATTCAGCTCTGTAATAAGTGGATTCTAGGGCTCAGGCGTTTGGGATCTGGGTGTCATCAGTTGAATCACTTTTCAATAAAAATAAAACTAAGGACGGCGGAAGGCCGTTCTGTGCCTCCGAACTCCAGCTGCCCGCGGCTCAGGGAGGCCGGAGACTGGGCCGAGTGACCTTCATCCTAGTGTTTTGGTTCTTTTCCATGCCAGTCCTTTCCGTTCACTGCCCTCCACGAGCAGGTGTGCAGGCTGGGGGGTGGGATGTGACTCACAGCATTCTGATGCTTCATGTCGGGCAAATGGCTGAAACAGGGGGTAGGCAAGTCTTTACAACCGCCGTGGTTTGACTCGGTGTCCCTCACGCGTTAGGGGTGTGGTCCCTTATTCATGGTGCTGTGGGGGAGATGCCTAGACCTTCGTGAGACCCTGCAGGAAATCTGAGGTCCTTGAGCGTGTCTCCTAAAGGGGATTATGGGATGCTGGTCGACTCAGCCCTTTCTCTCTTTGCCTTCCAGCTGCTCCTACCGCATGCTTCTGCCCTGGTACATTGTCTCACCTCTACCCCAGGAGCCATGGACCACGGACCTCCAAAACTGTGAGCAAAACCAACCTTCCCTCTTTTAAGCTGATTATCTCAGGTGTTCCGTTTTAGCAACACCAGGCTGACTAACACAACAAAGCAGCAAAAAAGGAAGGTTAAAACCCACTTTGTACCATCTCTCTAAAGATAAAAAACCGAAGAGTCTTAGAAGAACAGAATGAGATCATCATTTTTTTCTATTTCCCACAAGTGAGTGTTGCTGGTTTTTTTTTTTAAGTGACTGGCTTGGGACCACAACGACGCCAGTGATTCAAGACAGTCTCACATTTAATCCCCAAGGCAGGACAGAGCTCCTCCACGTGGGTAAAGAAAATCCAAACCCTTCTATCCAAGTGGCTAGATCTCAGAAGGCAGTGTCAGCTGGGTCACGATGACCAGAGGGGTCGTTAGCGGGAAAGGAAGAAGGGATGGTGGCTCCTCCCAAGGGTGGCATGGATGATACGTTAAGAGCAAACACTTTGCCACCTCACCCTGCACCCATGGGCGAGCCAGCAAACTGTTTCCCCCCATGAGCAGCACTAGAATCCCCTGGGAGCTGGTGAGGAATGCAAATCCTACCCTGGTCTTTCTGACATTGTTTCTCATTTGTGTTTGAGACCGGGCCTAGCTATGCAGCTCAGACTAGTCTTGAACTCAGGATCTTCCTGCCTTGCTTCCCAGGGGCTGGCATAAGAGGCAAATGCTTCCAGACTGGATCCCACGCTTTTAAAAAACATCATTTCCTTTCTGGGGCTGGGCAAACCCTGGCAGCAGGGTGTGCGTGAGTGGGGGGACATCACTGGGTAGGTGACAGTCAAGGTTCCTTTCAAGGCAGCCTCCGCTGGCCATGACATCCGCAGATGTGGGGTGACCTTCCCATTGGCAGAAGGCTCTGTGGTTGCATACCAATGTCTGTTTTTGTCATTCAAGAAGATGAAATGACAGTTCACAGCGAAAGGCACCACAGGCAAACCCAAGGGGAGGCTGACGGAGGGGCAGGGTGACTTTACAGTGAGATGTGAGGTTTGTAGCAGCCAGGCTGCCTGGATTGGGACCCTGGCTCTCGGGATCCTCTAAATGGGTCTCGGGGTCATCATTTCAAATGGAGATGGTGGTAACACAGTCCCTCCCTCCGGGGCTCCTTGTGAGGTGTAGATGAGTATGGAGTGGCTAGAACACCTGGCACACAAAAGTGCTCTGCAATGGGTGATTATTATCATTAAGGCAAATCCTGGCTTCAGTGCCCAGAGCAGGCCACTTCCCCAGCACAGGGTGTGACCCACATGGAAGAGAGAGTCTGGGAGAACTGTGAGGGCTGTGTGAGGACACAGAGAAGAAAGAAAATGGGGGAAAGACAGGCCTAAGGAGGCTTTGATGAATGGATGTGGCGGAAGGGGGAGATTGCTAAGCACACATTTGTCCTGCTCTAGTGTTTTCTCTGAAGTTGATAAATTAAGCAGTTTTAGCAAATGGTGTTTACACTGAGTCCCGTTTTCAAGGTTTTTCACAGAGATGGTTTGAGTTCTGCTGTGAGGATCTAGGAATGTCTCTGGTGACTTCCGGATGTTTTCAAGATTTGGTCCAAAATTCACTTAGTGGCTGTTTGTCACTGGCAGCCATTTGAGGGGGAAGCTTAGACTGAGGCGTTGCTCAGAGGCTTCCCGTCCAGCACATTTGCTGATATTCCTGCTTCGATTGAGATTTTTTTTTTTTTAAACTTTTGGTGATACTGCTAGTTACGGTCCAGTGAGGGACTTGGGACACACACCTGCTTCTTTGGGGTTTCTGAGATGCCTGATGCTGGCACAGAGCAGCCAGAACGATGATTGTTTTTAAATCATTGTAAGAGAGATTTATTTCCAAAGAGGCCTCCAATAAGTCTTATGACAAAGCATAGCAGACTTTTTTTTTTAATTAAATAATCACATTCTTCCTTCTGTTGATGGAGAGATGGAAGAGGCATACATTTCCTATTCCTCATAATAAGCTGCACGGTTTAATACACTGTATCCCCTCTGTAATACATGTTACAATCTGGTGATGCTGAGGACAGTCAGTAAATGCTAGAACTGAGATAACAGGATGAAGGACAAGCTATGGAGGGGGAGAAAATATCTGCAAACCGTATGGCTGACAAAGGACTAGTACTTAGCATATAAAAGGAACTCTTAGAATTCAACAATTCAAACAGAATAGGCAGTTCAGCTAGAATGCAAGAAAACGATGCAAAGAGAAACTTCAGTGAAGAGAGTATGCAGATGGTGGACCAGAGCATGCTTGGGGGCGGTGGACCAGTGCATGCTTGGGGAATGCTTGACGGCACTCTGCAGCTATGTTAAAACTACCTGTTTCCCTGCAGGTCAGTCTATGTGATGTCATACCACACAGGTAAGGGATTCCATGGAGCTTCCTATGAAAGCAAATCAACCCTCTCTGCTCCCTTCCTTCTCGGGCCCGCCCCTTCCAGAGATGGAGCTGCCGGCTTTGTCTCTGGGTCACCTCCCCTGGATGTGCAGCACAGCTGCCAGGGAGCAGGTTTTGGTCCACATCTGGCAAAGGCCTGTCCTTCTTCCTGCCCCCCAGATGTTCCTGCTAGGGCTGTTGGTGACTTTCATGTCCTTCCACCCGATGACTCCCCCTTCCTGCTGTCAGACACTGGGGTGCTTGTGGAAGGCTCCTCTCCCTGAGCTAGGCTAGTTAAAGGAGCCACCGGATGAGATGACACATGCGGTGTTGGCAATCGGGAGAGGAATGGCTTTTGGGGTGGCCTGGGAGACCGGGGAGCTTGGGGTGCTAAGCGTGTTGTGTTTGGGGGCCTAGGGATGACTGACTCCATCTGATAGAAATCCACTGGGCTCTGCAGTTACAATCTGGGGAATTTTCTATGTGTATGTCATACTTCAAAGTGATGTTTACCCAAACAAACAAACAAAAAGCAAAAGGCAAAATTTCTCTGTAGCATGGAAAAAAGTTAAAACCAGGCAGGTCAGAAAACACTTGGCTATAGACACTGGGAATGCACCCAGTAGTGCCTTTCACTGAGGTGGTTCTGGGTAATTTCAGGTGAAAGCCTTTGATCCATTTATTTTAAGTTGGAGGGGGGAAGGGAGGAGTTTGCTTCTGAAATGTTCCCTGCAGGTTCCACTCTGTTTGAACTCACTCAGGCCCACTATACCAAGGCTCGCTCAGTAGCACGGACACCACACCCAGCCAGCAGGGGCCACAGAGGCTGGCTTGGGGACAGCACTGACCAGGACAGCTGTTGAGAGGGGCTGTGGTCCCCGAGGCTCCGAGATGCTCTGAGGGCAGGTGGACCGTGTTGCTGGTGGGCTGGCTGCCATCAGAGAAGGCAGTTCTGTATGCCCCTTGCTCTCACAGTGAGCAGCGCATCAGCCTAGCCCAGGACAGGTACCCACACACTGTGGTTCATAGGCCAGTTTCTCCTGAGACTTGGCAGGCTCCATGTGGACCCTGGTATTCCACAAAGCCTGCCCTGGGACAGAGTGATCACTCTAGCACGGTCACTTAGCTGCTTAGCAGTTGGGGGAGACTGGGCGAGTTAGTTCCCATCTCCTCGCCTCAATTTCCCCTTGTTTGTTAAATGGAGATGAATTTAGGGTTCCTCCAGAAGTGCTTGTAAGACTGTAAGATTTAAGCCCTAAATATGCTCAAGTTAGTGACTGGCTTGTAACTAAATTAAATATATATTTTAAATTAAATATATATATTATTTTAAGCTTTGAAAAAAACTTCATTTATGTCTTGAGACATAATGAAGTTCGTTATGAAAGGTTTCCACAGACAAATGGGTCTGGGAAACACCTTAATTCCCTTTGTGAATTTCAGGGCACCAAAGGGAGAAGTGTCATAAGGCAAATGTCACCCTGAGGAGAGGAGCCGGTACCGTGACCCAGGTATTCACAGCTGGCTGTCTGAGGTTGTCCTGAGCTGGTGTTTGCAGAAAAGCCTTGGGGAAGTGCAGAAGACCCTGCGCCTTCTGTGAGGCTTTTCAAAGCCACTAAGAAAGCTTCTATGTTGTGTCAGGGAGGAGTGGAGGGGCACTGGGCATTTCACTGCTTTGCACTCCCAGCCACCTAGAGGCCTGTGTGATTATCAACTCATTTACAGACAGGGAAATTGAGGCAGAGGGGGGCGGTTTAAGAAGCTTAACTGGGTCCTAAGGCTAGTAAGTGGGAGAGCCAGGATTTGAACCCTTGTAATTTGGCTCCAGAGTACATATGCTCAACCACTGTGTAATATGAGCCCATGCACTTGGGTGATCTGGTGGCTTAGGGTATGAACTCTCTGGAACGTTTCAGGGAGATTGGTCCTCCCTCGTGCTTCTCATGGTCACAGTGCTGGGGTGTTTTCTAACAGTGTTCCCTGGCCTTTGGCTGTTGACACCAGTGGGTGTCAGGGAGCAAGTTCATCAAGGCTGTCCAAAGCCAGTACTTCCCATCAACACACAGAGGGGGCTCCACACCCCTGGCAGGGCCTGGAGCGTCTTTATGATATTCCCAAATGGATGACTCTACAGAGATTTCATGGAATGAATCTCATGATATCCCAAGAGCAAGACTGATGTTTAGAAAGATGCAGAGATGTGGCATTCCTTTGCTGGGAATGGAGACCTTGGTAGGGGTGAACCCCAAGGAATCAGAATGAAGTTCCTCTGACTGGCCCTCCCATCAGAGGTGTCTAACGTTTTGATCCTGTGATAGGATATCATCTACGCATATGTTGGGCTTCATTCATAGTTACCCTGGGATGTATGCAGCCTTTGGGCTGCATGTTGGGCATGCTGTCAGTCTACATGAAAAGATTTAGCTTTCCAGAAACCGTAGCAGAGTATTGTCCAGGGATGGCACCATTCCCCTCCTCCTGCTTGATTCTCACCATCCCTTTGGGCCTGGTCAGCACCAGCACTGTGGGGATGCCCCCTTACCCCCTTTTGAATCTTACATTTTCTTAGCCTGGTCCAGGGAAACTAGCTTTATATGCTTTTAGAGCACATGTGTTAGTATCATCCCCTGGCTTGAGAGCAAGTTCCCTGAGTCAAGGGTCCCGAACCCGCTCTTGTGCATAAATGCCTTGGGATACAGGAAATTCTCAGCCAAAAAGCTGGCCCACAAGTGATTGTGCAAGTACCTATAGCCAGCTGAGACGCACTCGCCACCTGTAATGGTGATGTAGGGATGTTTAAGGACCATCCGTTCCCAGCAAGGGACCGTCCAGATCTATGAGCCTCCACCCTCATTCTCCGCTGCAACCATAATGGCCTCACCTCCCTACCCCCTTGTACCTTGCTTGCTTTTAGGATTTCAAACATCAGGGGCAGGCCTTGGGTGACGAGCTCCTCCGTGTACTCTTCTTCCTGAATGGTCTTGAACTCCTTGAGCAAACACTGGATGAGAGGCCTGCGGTGCTGCTGGAAGGCGATCCGCAGTGACTCCAGCCACGTGTGCAGAGTCCACGGGACACCTGCATGGGGAAAAGGCATCGGGCCAGGTGGGAGGGGAGGGCGGACGAGGGGAGGGCAGAGAACAACCAAGGAACAGGAATGTTTTTATCTGGAAGTTGGCCTTTGTCCAGGACGTTACCAAGCTATGAATCCAAGGGACCAGCCTTCAGTGAGCACAGGCAAGACTTGCGGAAGGGGAAATTCTGCTGCTTATATGTGCTCCTCAGACTATTGAGGGTGCATTTTACAGTACTAGTCACTGTGGAGAACATTTTAATTACTCATTCTTATGCATCTATGCCTTGGAGTCCACTGTCTTCCTACTACTCACTGGGGAGGGGAAAACTCAGGGGAAGAGGGAGTTTCAGGATTAGATGACGTCACCATACTCAGATGAGGGCTGAGAACGGTGAGACTTGACCATCCCCTGTCACATCTAAATCAATGGGAGGGGACCATTGCTGGTCCCCTGTGTGAGACACTGCCACCTGCAGCACCTCATCGTGTCTCTTTCCTTTAACAAGGTCTCCTAGCCGATGACGGCTGTAACATGCAGTGAGTGGTGAGGAGGGAGACCATGCCTCGCCTGCTTCATAATGAACAGCAGGTAGATCGTTCTGAGCCCCTAAACTTAATCACGCAAAACAGACTCTCGGGGTAACAGCATCCATTTCCTGTGTACCAAACCGTCCACCTGCCAGAACAGTCGCCTCTCCAGAACAGTGATCCAGTGGCTTCTATTTGTTTCTCAGCCTGCCATTTCCACGCCTTACTGGTCTCTTCCTTGCCAGGCAATCTAGTGGCTAGCCTTGCCACTAGATCGAAGCTGGGCTAGCCTCGATCACCAGACACACCAACGAGACAGCTCTGGGCTAGCTCACTGCAGAGAGAGCTGCAGCTCTCCTGAAAGGATCCTGTTGGCTCAGAGGAAAAGTCCTGGTGAGGAGGCACTTGTCTGTGTCGGTGGAGTTGGGTGTTCTGTACAGTAAGTCCTCAAGCCCTGGGAACCACCTGGAGTGATTGTTAAATATACAGATTCCAGCCTTTATCCATCCAGACCCTCGACAGCAGAGCCTCTGGGTGCAGGGCCTGGCAATCTGTATTCAGACAAGCTCCCCAGGTGATTTACATATCTGGTTCAAAGTCCAGGGTTTGGGAACCGGGACAAGGTGATCCAAGGTGGGGCCTCAGGGCAGTCAGGGTGCTGCTGTCTGTGGGAACAGTGTGGGTGTCTTGGCCTGGAAATGTTCTCACAAGTGAAGGAAAAGCTCCCTGGGACCCCTTGATGTGTGTGTGTGTGTGTGTGTGTGTGTGTGTGTGTGTGTGTGTGTGTGCATGCTGTGTCCAGTGGTGAACAGTGCCCAGACTGACCTATACTCCTGATATCAATTGTGACATCCACGTAGCCATGCTCAGCGCTGTGATACATGGCCTCCCTCAGGGCCCTCAGTTTGGCCTTGCTGTTGCGGCTGGCGCACAAGGGGGGCGGGGCTGTTTCTGCCAGGTCTGTCCCCTCAGCCAGAATCTCCTCCAGGGACAGGATATCGCTCTTCTCCTTCTCTGGCTGAGCGAGCAGTTTGCGGAACACATTCCTGTCAATCATAAACCCAGAGAGGAAGACACTCAGAACGGAGGTGGCTGTGCTGGGGCAGGGGCGCAGTAGGGTTAGGAGCTGCTCACTCAGGACCAGGAATGAGAGGACAGTTCCCGGATGGTGGCTTCATGGATGACAGGCTTTGGGGATGAAGGAGATGGTGGGGTAGGACTGGCCATGTTTCCCGGGGGACATCTTGAGGCTGAGTAATACCCAGAAAGTTCTGGAACTCTGCCTTTTTGAGCATTAGTCTGGTGAATTTGCTCTCTTTGGGCAATGTGTAATAAAATCTGATAGGGCTTCTGGAAGAAACCTAGAGAGGACATGAGCCAACAAGAAGAACTCCGTCATTTTTATGTGAATTCTTCTCAGACCGTGGCAGCTGACATGATGTACTCTGACCCATACTGGCCAAGAGTGACACGTATCTCTGTGGTTACAGATGGCTGAGCGCGAACAGAACACGGCAGTCTGTATGCACGTACAGTGCAGGAAATTTGCTCGTAGCAGGAAGCTGTGAGTGAGGGTGCTCTGCTCAGGCCCTGAGCCTGGACCACCCACTTCTACTAACCCCTGAGCCCCACATCCAGAGAGAGAATGGGTCTGGGGGAGGCCTGGGAATCTGCATTTTTAACAAGCACCACTTGGGACCTGGTGGCCTTGGCCCATCCTAGCCTACCTGTGTCCATGGGCTGCGGCCTGGCTGAAAGAGTTCATGTCACCCTGGGGGGTTGTAGAAATTCCATTCCTGTACATGGTTCCTATCAGGGGATCCGCACCACGCTCCAACAGCAAACTAACCAGCTCAAAATTCCCTGCAAGCCCAGAGAAGGGGGTTTCGTAAAAGGAGAAAACAAAAGCCAGTCACAGGTACATTAAAGGCCACATCGGAGACACCGGGGCTGGGTTCCAACCGGTGACTTACCAACAGCGGCGGCGAGCTGGAGGGGAGTTTCTGAATAGTTCTCCTCGCCGTGTTCCACCGAGCCTTCTACCTTGGCTCCAGCATCCAGGAGGAGCTGCAGGGGAAGAGTGGCCACTGAGACATGGAAGGGCATGATTCGTGGAGAGGCGTCAGTGTACTGGTTGACATCGGTCAGACACTAGTGTCCCCTCCCACAAGGCCGGTGACCTTGTGCACTTGCCTGGAGGCAGCTTTACCTCAGAAAAGAAGCCTCTCTCATCTTTTAGGACCCCAGACTACCCACAGCGGGGTCCATGCACAAGGACATGTTATTCAGTTTGCTAGAAGGGCTGCCTCTCTGGCCCCGGCCTGGACGTACTGAACTAGTCTGTATTTTAACAGGCTCCCCAGGGCGTCCTTAGGAATATTAAGGTTTCTGGAAGCACTGAGATAGAAGCATCCAAATGCTGAAAGTCTCCATGGTTGGGTCTGTGTCACAAGCCTCAGAGGGCAACTGAGGTGGTCCCTTCCAGCAACAGGTGCTCAAGAGTTATAACCGACCCCAGGAACATGCTCGGCCAGCCAGGCTGAGAATCCCTCCCAGACCCCCCTGGATGGCTCTGAGGACAGGGGAGGTATTTAGTTCTCTGGCCAGCGAGATCTGGTAATGTATGTAGCAAAAGCTGCAGAAAATTTGCTTCTCCTGCCTTCATTCGGTGCCTTTGCTGAGATACTCGAGCTTTTTAGAGGAGGCGGAGGCGCTGTCCGTGGCTGTTCACCACTCTCGGTGAAGGTGCTGTTGCATGCAGCATGTAACATGGGGGAGAACCCACCACCTTTACTACCTACCTCCTGCTGCCTGAGAGCACATCCCCGAGACTGCACCTGCTGCCGGGATGCAGCCTGACTAGCAGGAGGTTCTGTCTGGCTTTCAGCTGTTCCCTTTCCTGAACCAATGGCTGAGGATCCCATTGTCTATTAAGGGATTCTGTCTCTGTTCTCCAGATGCTATCAACTCCCTTCTTTCTTAGATTCCCCTTTGCCAAAATGGGGCTGAGTTTGATATTCTATAAGCAGAAGCCAACACCAAGGGTACTACATCACACTCAGCCTCCCGAAACGCCGCTATGGGTCTGTCATGAGGATTCCCATAGCCAGGAAACATCAAAGGTTCCTGTGAAATGCCAACACCACTGAGCCATCCCTGCCACTCCACTCTCTGCTGCACAGAATTCAGATATGTGGGCCACATCAAAGAGGTGTGTTCTCGCTGTCTCTGCACTCACTGTGGGGTTGGAGAGGTCCTGGACTCAGATGCCAAGCTCCCTCTTCCGATGAAGTAATGACCAAGTTAAGATCGAGGCTACATCAAGTCTACCACAGCGACAAAAAGTGAGAACAACACTCCCAGGATCGCAGATACGGGCATGCCACCACATTCAGAGCTGTTTCAGAAGACACGGAATCTACCGTAGACCCCCCGGAGCCGATCCTCAAGAGTCAAGACTCACACCAGCGCATTTTTCAAACACCCCCTCGTTGATCTGGATGCTTCTTCCCACTGGTTGGAAACCACTGGCATCTACAGAACCCTAGGGTCACACCTGAGGGAAAAGTCCCTCCAGGTACTGACCCCGGCCAAGTCTCACGGTCATGTTAAGATAAGTAAAAGGAGCAAGTCCACAAAATAACAGCTGAAGTCTCACCTCAGAGCAACCAGGAAGAACTCCACAGGTCTGTTACTCTGTGTGTGAGGCTGCCTGTGGGTACGCAATGCTTTCATATTGGTTAATGCTTGGCCAAATAGATGCTGAAGTATGATAATTTCAGTATAAAATAGGGATATGCTACATTGAATTGCAATTAACCAATATGAATAACTCAGGGAGATATGCATGCTGGGAGAGATTTCGATTTGCATCATGGAGGAGGTCACAGTTCACGGTCAGATGTGGATAGGGAAATATGTTAATACCTGAACTACAGGAATATGTCCATGCAACACAGCAAAAGTCAGAGCCGTCCAATGGCGGGTCTCGGGGTGGACGGATGGATATTTATGAGGAGTACTGACAACCTATAAACAAATTGAAGTTATTTTTAAAAATGTGACCTTCACAATATTTAGGCTTGCAGATTCTAGCCTATCTGTGGCCAGGCACACAGACTAGGAGAGTACCAAAAAGACATCCTGGCAGGTGCCTTGGGAAATGTTGGTGACGCTGGGTAGTGATTTCCCCTGTTGAAGGCTCCAAGCAACCTCTCACTGGAACTGGGTGCTGGTCTTGCTTGCGTGTCTTGGAAGAGATGCTGGAGCAGCCTTCTGGAAGCAGGCCGCTGGAGGACTGTTTGGGGGATGTTATCAGTGGGGGCAGGGAAAGGTTTTTAGCCTGTGCTCTGTGTCTTCACCGTCCCCCTGAAGAGCGTTAGTGTTTGCTCACTCCTAGGGATGCTTTGGAAAAGCGGCTCCTCTGAGCCACTTCTCTGCCCTTCTTCTCTTTCCCTCTTTCTGCTTGAGGAGGATGGTGGTGCAGGAAGGGAGGTAGCCTGAAACATCACTAGCAAGCTAGCTGTATTTCAGATCCTCAAAGGGGGCGGCTGAGGGTAGGTCTGCTTCCTGCTTCCCCAGCAGAGAAGACAGTCATTCATTTGAGAGAGGATGTCCCTGCCACTCCGCTCACAGATCACCTTGGCTTCTTAGTCTCCTGTAACTGGAAACACAGGCACAAAACTTGCCCTGAACATACCAAGAAGTAGTGAGAGACTGAGTTTCTGGATGGAGAAAGGCCTTGAGTATACAAAGCTGGGTCATGGTTCAGAAGCTGACAACTGGGGACTTGTGATATTAACACCACTCACGGTGTTCTCCCCGGCATTCCTGGGGCATGTAACCTTGGTCTGAGTGTCCTTACAGTAGACAAAGGCACTGAGCGAACCCCATCGGAGGATCTGGAGAGGACGATCAAAGAACATCTCTAGCTGAGGACCTTGACGGGGTCTGTGATGCTTGGAGACCCACAGTAGGGCGGACAACTCGTATATCACTTGAAACTTGTTAAGATCCAAAATGGGTTTGGATTCAGAGCTATGTTTACTGTCTGCTTTCCTCGGATGAACATAAAACTCACCAATAATTCAAAAAAAAAAAAGCACAGGGCAACACTGAAGGGCATCTAATTTTGATGCAAAAAGGTTTCCTGGAGTTGCTGATTGATGGCTGCCGCATGCCAATCTCCTTGACATCTGCAGCAGCCAAGTGCTGGCTGAGCAGGCCTTCAGGCAGCAAAGAACAAAAAAGCGAGGATCCACTTATTTTGAGTCTTGGGGTGGTTTGGAGTCTCAAGCGTGGCTAGTGCCTCTGCGAGGTACAAACCACAGCTGGGTCCCTCTGCTAGACATCGATTCCTCCCAACAACGTGTGCATCATTCTTCTCCATCTCATAAGTCCCACCACTTCTGCAGCTTCAAAGCAGGTCAGAACTTGAACCTAAGCCTGTCAGAGTCTAAAGCCTTCAGGGAGGGGAGCTTCAATTTCCAGCCTGCTGTACTGTATCCCAGCAGCTTTGAGACAATTTATCCAACAAAGTGAGTCAGTGGGCCTGGGGGTGGGGGGAGGATAGAGAATGTGAGAACCTATCTCAGCCCAGGGAGTCAGGCCAGCATGTGTCAGGCATCAGGAAAGGGCTGAAACATGGGAGTTTTCTACCTCATCCCAGAAAGGGTGAGTCAGGGCCTGGAAGCTGCCCAGTCAACATAAGCCAGAGCTCCTGTAGCTACAGCTATTGTTTCTGCAGGGGTAGCTACTTGGGACTTTGACTAGGACCTCAGGTGGGACACAGTCTGCCAGGTGATTTCACCACGCGGCAGTCACTGAAAGGGTTGAGGAGTAATGTGTGAGGGTGACTGGGAAGGGAAAGTCTGGGCTGGCAGGGCCTGCAGCCTTCTACACCCTCACCTCCACATTCAGGTCAGCTCCGGCATCCAGCAGCATCTGCACCATCGCCTCGTCCCCACGGACGCAGGCGTACATCAAGGGGGTCATGCCCTGCGGTGGTTAAAACCAGAGATGGAGACATTTACAAGGTGGCCGTGGTCAGTCGACAAACACATGGAACGTCTTATTGGTGGGTGCACTCAGACCCCGGCAGGACAGAAGAGCACATGTGGAGCCCTGTGACTCGCAGGGTCACAACCTTCCACATTCTGGAAACGACAGTGGAGGAGTGAAGGGCAGTGACATCACCCTTCAGCACCTGTCTTTGCTTAAGTTGGAGGGTTTTCCTGAATTTCATGGTACAGCAGACCTAAGTGTGTCTTTAAAACAAGAGGCTGATTGCAATGGCAGGGGGCGGGGCTCACAAGAACTTTCTGGATCCTGCAATATCATCCCTAAGCTATTTAATTATAATGAATACAGTCCTTCACAATATGACAAAGTGTCTTGTTGCTCTATATGGGCCTTGGGCCAGAGTCGAGGGTAACTGGACGACAACCTTGAGCGTGTGGCAGCCCCCACTGACATCTGCTCTCACAGCACCCTTTACAAGCACCAGGCAACGGAAGCAGGGTGGCCTTTAGGAAAGCCTTCCCTGCTGACTCCTGCTCATCACAAACTGAGCACCACAATCGACAGAAGGGGCGGGGGGCAGAGGTCTGCACCAACAGTGTTGTGAAGGCAGCTATTTGGGAAAATGTTCATGCTACAGCCTTATCTCACACCAATATAACCTTTAGTTTTTCTAGAGATAGCTAGCAAAAATTTGGATCCATTTCTAGGCATAAATACAATGAAAAAACGTCACGCATGAAGATTATTCTAGCATTGGTACCCTGCAATTGAAAACACTATAAGCAAAATTCCAAAGTCAATGACAAACTGAGATGCATTTGTTACATTAAAGGACTTTGTGCCTAATAGAGAAGAAATTCCTCTAAGTAAACAAGAAAATAGTAATAATGGCGATGAAAAGCAAACAAAGGAAAGTAGATTAACAGGGAATTCATATGTAATCAGAGGGTGTGCAAAGACTAGTCAGGCTCCGGGGTGGGGGTGGGGGGTGGAGGGGGTGGGGGTGGGGGGAGTAATGAAGTCTGAGAACTTAGGAAAGCCTGGTGCATTTGAGACACCACTTCCATTTTAAAGAAACATTTCACCAAGTAAATAGAGATTGGAACAAAGATTTGTATAAGTATGTTTAGATCAGCATTATTCATAAACACTTTAAATATCTGTATAAGTATGTTTAGATCAACGTTATTCATAAACACTTTAAATAGCTGACATTGGAAAGATAGTTAATGAATAAACACTGTAATCATTTTATACAGATACTAAAAGCAGCTTACAAAAGAATATCCAATAACATCATAAGGTATCTGAAATATAAAACACTGAAAAAAGATTTAATAAATCCCTGGTTTTAAACAAAAGATTCCTATGATTGTGTGTTAGGGATCCTTGATGTTCAAGAAAATGATTAGTTGTTATTAAATAGTCCCATCTATTCTCTTCATGGAACTCTTTGTGAGAGCTGTCCGTGGGAGAAATAGGCTCCCCTGTCCCTTGTAACTCTACACTCGGGGTTCACACTGAGAACAGCTGTTTTCTCTGTTTGTGACACCACCCCCTTCCCAAGGTGCCTCTGCACCTTGTGGGTGCCTCTTATGTACCAGCTTCAGGATCTGCTGGGTACTGCCATGTCTGGGTGATGCCCTAGGGTCCCCAGACTGATTTTGGTGTCTCTTAAACCTAAGAGGGCAGCAGACGGCTCAGTTCTGTCTTGTGTCAATAGCAGACTGGCAGAGAACTGACTTCAACATGCCAGTAGAGACTGAAAGGCTGCAGAGTCCTAAGTACAAACGGTGGTCAAGCTAATGACATTATTTCCTTTCCGGAACAGGTCTATTTTTCACTCTTTTATTTCAGCTGCAATGATCATGTGGGATTTCCATAAAGATGGACAAGTATATTTTTATAAGATTAAAAATCCCAAAACATTTAAAAAAGAGGAAAAAAGGGGGAGGGGCATTATTATTATTATTATTATTATTATTATTATTATTATTGTGATCAGCAGAGGGAGCCGGTGTCCCGCCCAGTCCCAGCACTGAGGAGGTGAGGTGCGGGCCGATTGGTACCTGTTCGCTCATGGTGTTGATCCCGTCGGGCCCCAGCAGAGACACTGCCTGCTTCACCAGGTCAGTCCGTCCGCAGTTCAGCATCCGGAAGCCCAGGTCCTGCTTGAACTTGGCTTCAGTGGCCACTGCGTCCAGCTTCCGAGAAGCACAAAAGCAGTCGTCCGCCCTGAGGGAGGGAGAGATGGTCACATGGGTGCAGCCGCTTTTCCCAGGGTCTGGTCCCTGGGTGCAAACCTCCCAGCAAGCTCCACCAAGTTCCTCCCTTGCTTTTCCTGCAAATTGCCCATTCTAGGCTCCCATTTAAAACAACTGCCTCCTGGTGGCTCTCAATCCTGTCCTCACTGCAGCTGGGTCTGGTCCCTCATCTGTGTGCCCTTAGCGTTCTCAGCTAAGAACCGTTATGCAAATATTTATGGAGTGTTTATATAGGTTAGGTCCTCTGCTAAACATCTTAGGTGAATTGGTTCACTCAGCTCCCACACAGTAGAAGGCATAATTCCTATGAGGATCTTTAAACCTCCAGGAAACAGGGATAAGGAGCCTTCCTGAGGCCACTCCATCTGCAAGAGACAGAGCCTGGATCTGAACCAGAGCCGTGTGTGTGTGTGTGTGTGTGTGTGTGTGTGTGTGTGTGTGTGTGTGTGTATGTGTGTGTGTAGAGCCAGTCTTTGGATCTACCATGCCACCCATCTCCCAGGCTCAGCATCTGTTTGCTTGTTCACTTTTCTGACCCCTCACACCGTGCTGTGGACTTCTGAGCAGGCATCTGTCTGTGTCCATTCCAGTGACTGACGGCATTAAGAAGTGAGAGTTGAATGGAACACAGGACGGAGTCCCTACATTCGAAATAGAATGAGCCAGAGCACTTGTCAGAGGAAATGAGAGATGGCAAGGTGCTTCAGCAAGCGAGTTCAGGGAGAAAGGTGAGGACGGGGAAGGCGGAGGGAACCGACGGGAGACCGTGATACGGGCCCATGTGCAAAGGATGATACTGTCTTCTCCCAGTGAACTAACAATCATTCCGTCAGGCCACTAAGCATTCGTGGAGTGCCCGTTGGGGTCACGCTCTGCTCTCTCTAGGTGTCACTCACCATCCCTGCTCTGGAAGCCCGCAGTCTGGTGAGGGACAGGACGGGCACAGGCCATAATTCCGTGTATCTAATACAAAGTATTGCGGGTTCAGAGACATTATTTCTGAGCGAAATATGCTATGGGACTGTAAACCTCTCTGCACCCCACACACACCCTAGGGGAGCTTAGGCTTCCTAGGAAGGTGACCCCTGCGCTGTGATTGTAGTGATGGGGAAGGAGAAGATCGAGACACAAGTGCTTCGTGCAGGGCCAGCGGGAGCAAAGGTCCAGATAAGACATGTCAGACTCCCACAGAGGTCAGTGTTTCTGGGGCGTTAACCTTTGGGCGAAGTGTGCCAGGAGCTGAGGGAAGTGGGGTGAGGCCACAGAGACCCTATGGCTAAAAGGTGTGGTAGAGACGATGGAGGAACCCAGGGCCTTGCTTCAAACATGGCATCAGCATCCTAGACTTTTGGGCACAGAATGGGACTGTGCTTTATGGCTTCTTGGTCCAGTGTGTGTGGACTTTGAACTTGGCTAGAGTTACCAGATTAGGCAACTACAAACGCTAAATCAATATTCATGGGGCATCTTTATATCAAAGCTTTATCCATTGTTTATCGAAGACAGAAATTTAACTGGGTTTCCTCTTTTCTCTTCTGGAGAAGGGCAGAGCTAAATATGTAGAGAAACTCAGGATCCCCTACCTTTAGTGTGGTGGCAGGGACTAATGGTCCCCAAAACTGCCCAAGGAAGCTAGTGACACCAGAGTAACAGGGCAAGACCCTAGGGTGCAGATCACAGAGGCTTCCAGGGGGAGTAAGTGTGGCATCTGTGTGTTATTCTAAAGTACCAGGATCCTGTGTGTGTGTGTGTGTGTGTGTGTGTATGTGCGTGTGTGTGTGTGTGTGTGTGTGTGTGTGCATGTGTGTGTGTATGTGCGTGTGTGTATGTGCATGTGTGTGCATGTGTGTGTGTATGTGCTTGTGTGCATATGCATGTGTGTGCGTGTGTGCGTGTGCATGTGTGTGTGTGTGTGTGTGTGCAAATCTCTGGCAGTCGACTTGATCCGTTGCACGGACAATGTTTCTTCTGCTTATGTGATCAATGCTGGAAGAGGCTGCTTTGTGAAATCACGTGGCTCCCATCCTGGGGAAGGGATGTGGAAGGAGGGCAGGGAGTGCTTCAGGTTGTTTTTGTGGCATGGCATGGTTGTTGAACTCTTAAACTTGTAGTAGCTGTGGCCACCTGTTGAAGATCTGTACAAGCCTGAGCCTGTCACCATTTCACACGGAGGGAGGAGGGCTTCATGATGACCCCCCACCACCTGAGGACTTTTATGTAGTTAATGGTTTCCACGTTTTCTCCAGTGGTGTAGCCACTGGTAATGCACCCATGTTCCTGTAAACAATGCTAGTAAGACTTACTGGGTTATTAAAAACACGAAAACATGGAAACAGGAGGATTATTTGGAAAGAGGGGGGGATCAGTAAGAGTGGGGGGGAGACAAAAACCGTGACAGAGTGGGGATATGATAAAATAAATACATGTGTGAAAATGTCTTGATGAAACCCAATATGTGTAATTAATACACACTAATAAAAACATTAAGAAGGAGTGCCTGTCTGGGGACAGAGATATGAGTGATCACCATCACAGAAAATCCACCTAGTCATTTCTTCTTGCTTGTCTGTCTCTAAGCCTTCTGATAGCCTCAGTACTTCCTGGCCTCATTCAGATACGTGCTTTTCCCCCTTTCCCTGAAATTAAGCTACATTCCACGGGACTGGGAGGGCATTGCCAGTGCCCACTGTGTGTTAAACCCCATGCCAAGGAGCTCCAGAGGGGGGAGGCAGAGGCTGGGTTCGCAGAACTCAAAAGCTTGTAAACAGATAATTCTAAGAACATCACAAGTGTTTACCAGCTCCTGAGGTTCTTGATTTTAATTAGAAAGAGACAGATGGCAGGGAAATTACTGCAGCTAAAATGATGATAATTGTTATTACAGGAAGCTGACGTTTACCGAACACTTACTGTGGAGATCTACGTTCTTTCTGTGTGTTAACCTGTACCGTCATCATGGTGAGCCCCAGAGCTAAGCGCTGTGTGCAGCCTGCTCCAACAATGATTGAGGCAAAGGAATTACCAGAGATACAGGTACTAAAGGACAAGCTCGCATGTGTCAGGGGTGACCTAACCCCCACCTGCTGGGGGTCAGAGGGCCCTGGAACATACCATGCATTTAACTTCTATTGGGGCTGGACTGTTGGACCCCTAAATTCAGCTTCTCCAAAGGAACCGTATGAACACCTCTGTCCCCACCCTCTGAACTTCCTCCTAGCTGCCCATCTCAGTCATTGACGTTGCTGCTCGCCCAGGTGCTGAAACTGGAATCTGGTCTCACACCCGCATCCATCCCAACAGCTGTTACATTGAACCGGAATCCCAAATCCATCCCCGTTCCCACCCTCATGGCTCTCCATGGGTCCCAGCGTACACCTCAGGGTGGAATAGTGTAGGAGCCCAACAGTCTTCTTGATTCCATTCTCCCTGCCCCATGCCACCTCTCACACAGAGTCAGAGTGAGTGTCAGCGTAGGCAGGTCCTCTTGGGTCCCTTCTAAAGCCTTCTAGTATATTGAGGATAAAATTTGGCTCTTGGCACACACCCAAGGACCATGTCCCTATTTCTTTCCCTTGGAAAGCCTTCCTTGGGGTTCTTTGCAGGACTGGCTCCTCCTTGTCCTCCAAGGGTAAGCTTGATCATAGCCGAGGAGGCCTCTCAGCAGACCACCTGCACGGAGGTGTGCTCTTCTCCTGTCTACACACTCATCTCCCGGCCAGGGCCCTTTGTCCCCTTGGCAGCATCTTCATAATTAGTGACTAGTTTTCTTTAAAAAAACAAAACATTAAATGCCATTTAATTAATTGACTAATGGGTTTCTCTCTCTTACGTTCTTGTGTGTATGTACACGTGCACATACATAGTGCATGTGTCGAGCTCAGAGAATCACTTTGGGAGTGAGTTCTCTCCTTCCCCTATATGAGGCTCAGATCCAGTTTAGACCGTCGGCCTTCTTACCAAGTGCCTGACCCGCTGAGTCACGTTGCCAGCTCCTAGTTTTTTTTTCCTGCCAGCATGTCTAAGCCCAGGGACAGGACCACACCCATCATCTTGTTCTCTGCTGTAGGCAAAACAGACTTGAATGCAAATAGCAAGAACTGATAGGGAGACAGGTGTGCACCACCCTGTAATCTTCGTTTAAAAATGAATACTTCTTAACTGACTGCTAAAAATTAAACCTATACATTTATAATGTGTAACACGATACTTTGAAATAATTGCACACTGTAGACTGGCCAAATCAAGACAATTAATGTGTTGCCTTACATGCTAAGCATGTCTCTGGTGAGAGCAGTTCAGGGCTATTCTTTTCCCCTCCTCATGCATGCTAGACAAGCAACCCACCACCCGAGCTGTGTCTGCAGCCCCAAATCTACTTGCTTAGCGATTTTCAAGTATGTAACACAAGGTTATAAACTATATTCTCCATGTTTCATAGCAAATCTCCTGAATTTATTCCCTCCTGTCTAATTGAAAATTTGTATCCTTCAACTCACACATATCTCTCGACCCTCACATCCTTACCTTTTGCTCACCACACTCCACTCTCTGCTTCTTGGAGAGCAACATTTTCAGGTTCCACGTGTACGTGAGGTCACACATCATTTATCTGTCTTTTTATGCTCAGCTTATCTCTCTTAACAGTGTACTTCAGGCTGGGTGGTGATGGCACATGCCTTTAATCCCAGCACTTGGGAGGCAGAGGCAGGTGGATCTCTGTGAGTTTGAGGCCTGCCTGGGCATAGAAAGAGAGTTCCAGGACAGGCTACAAAGCCACACAGAGAAACCCTGTCTCGAAAAACAAACAAACAAAAAAAGAGCAAAAACTTAACAAACAAACAAAAAACTGTAGTGTACTCCAGGTCCACTTATGCTGTGATGACAGAACTTCCTTTTGAAAGACTGACTAGTATTCCGTTTTACACACACACACACACACACACACACACACACACACACACACACCCCACATTTTCTTTATCCATTCACCTGCTAATGGACAGTTAGGTTGACTCCATTCTTAATTATGTAAATGATGCTTCAACCTAACCTGGTGGTATGAACTAGCCCTGTGACTACTGACTTCCCGTACGTGTCCAGTAGTACGACTGCTGGATTCTGTCATAGTTCTGCCTTATATTCGAGGAAGCTCCATGTTTTCGACAATGGCTGTATTTACACGTTCCCACCAACAGTGCACACGGATTCCCTTTTCTTTTTGACCATGGCTATTCTATCAGGTGTAATTGTATTTTCCATCATTTTATTGTGACATGTTATTGTCATTTTAATGTGAAATTCCCTAATGGGTAGTGATGGTTGGCATTTAAAAATAAATACACTTACTGACCATTTCTTTGTCTTCTTCTGAGAAATGTCTCCTCGGGTCCTTTGCTCATTTTTAGATTGAGTTATTTGCCTTGTTGCTACTGAGTTGAGTTTATTACACACTCTGGCTGCTCTCTCCATGTCTGACGTGTTTGCAGACATGTTCTGCTCTGTGCGAGCACCACACGCTGTGTGTCTTTCACGCTCTATTCAGTCGGCCGGCTCTTCACCGTTGTCTCCTTTACTGTGCAGAGACTTTGAAATTTGATTCCATTTGTCTGCTTTGGATTTTGTTGCCTATGTTTTTGGAGTGATGTCCAAAAATTATTACCCAAACCAATGTCACGGAGTTTTCCCTCTGTGTTTTACAGTTTTAGGTCTTGAGCCCATTCTGAGTTAATTTTTGTATATAGTACACGATGAGGGTCTAATTCCATTCTTCTGCATGTGGATATTCAGTTTGCCCAATACCACACATTGAAGAGACTATTCTTTGCTCCACTGGAGAGTGTCCCCCATCCCTGCCCCATCACCAGGGTCTTGTGATGAAGCACACACTGGCCTGGAACTTGCAATCCTTCTTAGTTTCTTGAGTGCTGGGATTACAGACACGCGCCAGCACATCTGGCGCCACTCATTCTTGAGCACAGCCCCAGGGAGCACCTGTTTACCGAGCAGCCCGCAGACACAGGGCAAACAGTGGTTCCGGTTTCCGTGCCAAGTCGAGCAAGCAAACTAAAGCAGGTAAAACCCATTTTCCAACGAAGTGTGTTACATGGCTTCCCATTCAACCCAGTTTGCCGGAGAACTGAACTCTGGGAAACCATCCCTTCAGCATTCCCCGGGACAGGGCCACAGCTCCATTCATTCCTGGAGAATCCCTGCAGAAGCTCCCAGCTGCAAACCGACAGGGCTCCTGTGGCCCGAGCAAGTCAGTCTGCCTTTCTCTGTGCATGACTTACTTATGCAGGAACATATTCAGCTTGTCCCCCGGGGCCTCCCCAGGTAACCCACTTTGTGGTTTTCCCTTTGAGTGGCTTTCAAGGATGCCATAAAAACCCCCATCAATTTAAGTAAGAGGTCAGCTACTGAGGTGGTCAATTTCTCTGATTTCTCAAGTGCCCAAGTCCCGAGAGACTGGTGCAGTATCTTCCACCACTTCAGATGTGACCTCAGAAAGGTGTTTTCCAGAGACTTCGGGCTTCAGGGCCTGAGTGCGAGGGGGGGAGGAGAATGCACTTCTTATTTTCTGTAAGGAGGGTGCATGTGGGTGAGGAGCTAACACATTCTGCTCACCTCTCAATGCCTCCTGAGTGACAAATGCCAGCTGGCGATGTCCAGACACCTTTATGCGTTGATCAGCTTCCCTGCTGGCTTGGAAGTGCTGAGCTTGAATTCTGCTGTGTCTTTCTCTGGGCGCAGGTCCAGCTCTGGCGCTCATGGCTATGTGATATCGGGGCCAGTGGCTTTACTGTTTTGTCGTCTGGTTTTCTCCTCTGTAACACGAGCTTTGTAGTCACACCTTCCTTCCAGGATGTGGGCCGTGGGTCCAGTGAGGTGGCCCTCAGGAGGTGCTTAGAAGATCACCGTGCAGAGAACCCAGAATTACGGGGCTGGGGAGCTAGCTACTCAGTTGGTGAAGTGGTTGCCGCAAGAGCACGGGGGTCTGAGTCGGATCTTAGCACTCACATCCAAAGCCTGGCATGGTGGCACACTGATGCCAGGGCTGGGGAGTAGGGTGGAAACTGGAGCCAGCCAACCTTGCTGGGTTGATGAGCCTCAGTGAGAGACTCTGTTTCAGAGAACAAGGGGAAATGCTCCCGAGGGACAGTACCCGAGGCTGACCTCTGGCCCCCACACGAAGCCAAGTGGGACTGCAGAGAATACCCTGTGGAAGAAGCAGATCCAGATGCCAAGTACACAGAACACTGCAGTCACAGTCTTCTAAGTTCAAATTAGACATTGTGTCTAACAAATGCCATGGGAATCAAAGAATGGAGGCAAGCCTTGCCCCAGAGGGTATGCCCGGCTCCCAGAAGGCTACCACCTGGTGCCATCAGGATTTTTGCAAGCAAATTGTGATGAAGGAGGTCAGACAGAGTCAGCGCTGGATGAAGAGACAGTTCTGGGGACGGTTCAGCAAGTGAAGAAAAGCAGAGCCCCTGAGGGTGCCGTGGGTCTGCGTCTGAGGTTTGTGTCTTTCTGTTTGCTCCAGTCCAGGGGCTGATCTTGAGCCTGCCGGTGCTTGAAGGCTCCTTGAAGTTTGCACACACTGTCTTACTGGTAAGTGGGTCCTGGAATGCAGGCTTAGAAACCAGCCTGCCCACATTTCAGCTCTGTCCTCGCCAATGGGGTCAGTCATCTTTAGTTTTCTTATACATAAAATGGGCACACTGTACTGCTTTGAATGTTTTACTGATTTATCAAGTATGGATATAGCACTTCATACCAAATATATTTTAAGCTTTTTACAAATACCAGCTTGTTTGCAGGCTTTATTATCTTTAATCCATTTTACAGATAAGAAAAATGTAACATACCATAGCTTAATTTACTTATTGCATTCATCTATCTTTCTAGCACTCTAACAAAAGTTATAAGCTGAGTACTTATAAAGAAAAGACATTTATTTAGCTTACAGTCCTGGAGGCTCAAAGTCCAAGACTTTATCGTTATTTTGAGACAGGCTCAGGCAGCCCAGGCTGACCTTGAACTTGCAGTGTAGCAGAGATGACCTTGCAATTCTGATGCTTCTGTTACTCTCTCTGGGGTGCTGGTATCACAGGTGTTTGCCACCACATCTGTTTTTATGCACTACTAGGTGCTGAGCCCAGGGCGTCCTGAATGCTAGGCAAGCATCTGTCACTGAGCTACATGCCTTGCTCCCGAGAGTTAATTCTGCGAGAATTCTCTCCCCAGGAATTCTCTGGTCAACCTCTGTTGAGGGCCAGGCTTCCAGGACACATCATGGCAGATGGCACTGTGATGGGAACTTGTGTGCGTGAGAGAAGGATTATATGGCAAGACAGGAAGCCAAAGAGTAGGAGTGCCCATTTTATTCTTTTATAAAAATCCCCATGAAGACTCACCAGGGTCCTGTGAGACCTACATTCATTCCTTCTGATGAACGCATCCCCAGTGACTTCTTGTCCTGCCCCACTTCCTAAAGGTCCTACATCTCCAGACTTTTAAGCTATGGACCAAGACTTCAACAAATGAACCAACCCATAGACACTCATGGTCCTTGAGTTTTCTTACACACAGACGGACCCATTATAGCCCTTGCTCACAACCACAGAGTTGATGCACAGGAGTGGTGGCGACACCAGCAGCTTGACTCCAGCTTCTGCTGAGCTCACTAGGCTTTCTGAGAGGTTGCCGGCTAACCCGGGACTGTTTTGGATGAGAGCATGGCTTCTGCAGAGATTCCTCACACCGTGACTCTGGGATCTTTATGGCAACAGCCCACATAGTCACAGTCAGTAATAAGAAGCCCTCCTTTACTGTGTGTGTATTGTCCACCAAGCACTCCTGGGTGCCCTGTTTCTGCCACTGCAACTGATTCTGTCTTGGGATTACCACCACCACCACCACCACCACCACCACCACCACCACCACCACCACCACCATCAAAATGCTTTTCCCATTCTTCGGGCAGGGACCCTGGTGGGCTAAGCCCCAGCTCCTAAAGGCTCCACCATACCATTAGCTGGGACAAAGTATGCGAACAGGTGATCCTATGGGGGACACTTGACATTCAGACCATGCCAGTGTCTGACACCAAAGCCAGTGTGCTCCTGTGGAACAGCAAAGTCTAGTGCCCAAGACCAGTGCTCATGTCCCCATTCTCCTTAGCTCCTATGAGACTTGACGGGTAACAAACGCTGTAAACCTCAGTTTCTCCATCTGCAGGATAATGCACTAGCCAATGTCAAGGTCTGTAACGACATTTAAAGAGAAGACACCCTGGACCGCTCAGCAGAGGGTGATGACAGACTGCCCAACATCGTTACTGTGTAGCCTCAGGCTCTCTCCAGGGGTTTAGCTCAACCGTCTCCACGTTCCAACCACTCAATCCTCTAACTCCAGGGAGGTCTTTCCTAACTACCAAGGCCTCTTCTAACTGTTCTGGAGGCAGGTCCCTCCGGGCACAGCCCCGCTAGAGCCTCTCATGTCCTGGGCTCCCCCGACAGACTGCTCTGCTCTTGGGGCTCTTGCATTCTGTCATCTGTGTGCTCTACTCTCATCCATGTGGTCCCCACCATCAGGCAGGCCATCTGGACAACCAGCACAGCTCCTCTTGCGGGCGGCAGCCAGGGGCCTGCCTGGGGGCAGAGATGTCCTATAAGGGAAAACCACCTTCTCCTGCTCACGTGGAAAGTACTGGAAGTCTATAACTGCAGGATGCAGGCTGAGGTATTTGACTGAGGGTGAATATGACAGGATGTAGCCCAAGCTGCCTAGGACTCCACCAACGGTAATTTGGGTTATGAAATGGTTTCCCTAAGCCACGGGTCAACAAGATGTCCTAGAAGAGAATGATGAGGTGATAATCAGTGGAATGCTGTGCACTTACAAACGCTTCCCTGACATCCTACAGCTTATATTAGTCATATTATAGGCACTCACACATAACACTTGATTTACTAAGCATTTCACATTTCCTAACCACCTCAATTAATCTTCAAAGTGACCTTTAAATTGAAGGCTGTTACTCTCAGTTTACAGAGGGAAACTGAGGTACTCAGGCTCTGCATTACCTCCAAGACTCTCAAGCTTGCAAATGATGGGCCCGGTAGGAAGCCTGCAGCCTGTCACAACCCACACTTTCTCACATCTTGCCACCACAACAGGAGCCCCCAAAGCAGGTTTTAGTATTCCCATTTCACGGATGAGGAAACAGACAGGAAGGAGTTGGCCGTGGTGCCCGAGTCACCTGACGCCTTGTTGTTCCGTTTCAACCAGACCAGATTTCTTTGTAAAGGTCAGGCTTGAGTAGGGCTGTGCTTACTTCTGACACGGTGAACTCTGGAGAGTTTACTGCTAACAAGAACCCAGAATGCCTTACACGCTGCACCAGGCAGAGCCCAGACGCTGCCCTAGGCGCCATACCAAAACACTTTACTGCTTCTCAAATAAGACCAAACATGTATGTAGTACTTACACTGACCCAGTAACACTTCTAATTTTACACAAACACATACTTCATACATGTGAATGCATATATGTAAACATATAAAATATTCATACACATATATATTTATTCACATATATATATATTTATAATCTTACATAATCTTTTCTTTAATCCTACAAAATTTATCTTTGTTACAGCTCAGGGAGGCGACACTGTCAGTGGTAGAGGTGAGATTTTAATCCAGGCAGGCTGGAGCTGGGCCCTGATTTTGCTGCCTGACTCTACCATCTCTCCACGCCATCAAATGCCTCCCATGTTTCCTCAGACTCTTCAAATGCCGGGGACTGGGGTGAGTGTCAAAGCTATGAGGATCCCCAAGCACAGCCTACAGGTTGAAGGTTTTCCTGCACTTTCTCCACAGGAGAGTCTCCATCTCCAAGCCACTTTGTATTTTCTTTCTTGCCAGCCAAGAAGACATATTCCCACTCCAGTCACCCATTTCCCTACTGGTTTTCCCTGTATGCACGGCCAGCTTTCCATTCAAATCTTCTCCCAGTTTACCTTGCCTCCCCCCACGTTGTGTTCTGGAGACAAGACCCATCCAGCAGCTTCTAACTTGCAGAGTCCCTGGTGTCCAAGAGAGAGCTTCCTCGGTTCAGCTCTGAGCTCTCCTCAGGTCAGGAAACTAGAGGACAAGAGTGTGGACCTATTTATATGAGCCACAGAGGGATCCAGGAATAGGATCCTTGTCAGATGGGAAGAGAAGACTCGGGCAGAGATGGCTGCCCTCGCGTTCCCCACCCCCCCATCGCTGGAAAAGGGAACCCGTGACTGCGGTCACTCTGGCTGTCCTCCTGGGGGTCGGGGCTGCAGGGGCCGGTACGGGCATAGCTTCCCTGGTTTTATCTAATCAACATTGTTCAGAGCTTAGAATTTCCATAGATGAGGATATAGCGCAGCTTGAGCGAGGCATTTCCGCCCTTGAATCCTCCCTCACCTCCCTTTCAGAGGTGGTCCTCCCAAACCCGCCGAGGGCTCGACCTCCTCTTTTTACAGCAAGGAGGTCTGTGTGCCGCTCCTAAGGAAGAGTGCTGCCTTTATACTGATCATACAGGAGTAGCAAGGGATAGCATGGCCAAGGTCCGGGAAGGCTTAGAGAAGCACAAAAAAGAAAGAGATCAAGAGCTAGGCTGGTTCCAAAATTGGTTCTCTGCATCTCCCTGGCTAACCACCCTCCTGCCGTCCCTTCTGGGACCCTTGGCTGGCCTCATTCTTGTCTTGACATTCGGCCCTTGGGCTTTGTCTCAACTAACTCGATTAGTGTGCGGTCAGCTGGCCAAACTTCAGGCAAAACAAATTCAGGTTCATTACCATCGCCTCTATCTCCATGATTGTGGTCTCGATGAACCAGATAAAGACTCCATATCAGCACAGGCCCCTCTGCCCAGGGGAGGATGCACCTGTGCCTGGGAGCTGGAGCCCACTGCATAGGGGATTGAGGGTGCAGCCGGGACTGCAGAAGGCAGGGAGACTAAAGTCTTCCTGGGCAGAGGAGAAATCCCCAGATCCTGTCTTTCTTCTAAGTCACTTTGTGGACACGCTTAGGTTTGGGAGGTCTAGTGGGTGATGTCAGCGTCCAGGGACTCTCTGGTGGGATCTAGAGACGCTTGGTTTTCACATCAGGAAGGTGCTGCTGGCATCCATCCCTAGGACAGGGACGCAGCTGCTGCTAAACAGCCTCTGACACACAGGAAGGCTGCCTCCCCCCTGAAACAACAAAGAATTATGCAGCTCCAAATGTCAGTGGTGCTGAGGCTGAGACAGCCTGCGGTAGAGTGATGAAGTACGTATACATGAAGCACTCCCCATTACAGGATCCTGGGAGTGTGACAGTCAAATGGTGTTTTTGGAAATGAATCCTGAAACGGTGTACCAGAAGACTAGGCCTGCCTTGCATGTGGCCCATGGCTCCCTCCTTAACACACTGTCCCTTGGAAAGCCTTAGTCAAACTCCTTTTACAGGCTTCAAGTCCTGAAATCGATTCCCTTTCCCTTTGCCTTTGAGTGGCAGAAAGATTAACAATTCAATGGCTCTTTGTGCTGAAGCAAGTCATACCAAGATCTCTGCACATTTCTAAGAATGAGAAAAAGTGGTATTATTGCAGCAAATGGAACGTGCAATGCTTGAAAGTTCTTGGGAGAAATCCCAGTCCAGGAATGGCACCCACTTGCAGTTTAACATTACTACCGAAGGCACAACATAGAACTGGTTCATTAGACTGCCGCAGAGAAGGAAAAGCCAGCACGGGACTCTGTGTCCTCCACTCGGCCCATCCTTTCTGCTGCAGGAGGAATATTAAGGGACCTGGAAGCCTTCTCTTTGGAATTTGATGTTCAGCTAGCAACAAAACCCACTGTCATTACCTGCCCTGAAGATGGAAATTCTGGGTCTGTTCAAATATGCTTACAAAGATTTATCTCAAAAGCAAGGGCTGCAAAGACCCAGGAGGGTGGGAGACCTGTCTCTCTCTGAATTTGTTGTCATATCATTTTGAGCAGAAAGTGATGAAGGAGCATTATAGATCTACTGCTCTGGCACCATGGTTATTTTTTTTTTTAAAGAGCAGAAAATAAGGTCTACCTCCTGGGAAAGTGTGTGGTCCCCGACTCAGGAGTGAGCTCTTAACCATCTCTTCTGTAGACACAGTTTGACATCCTCCAGAACCCTTTTTATCTCCATGGATTCATGGATTGTTTTTTTTTCTTTTTGGTTTTTCGAGACAGGGTTTCTCTGTGTAGTTTTCTGCCTTTCCTGGAACTCACTTTGTAGTCCAGGCTGGCCTGGAACTCACAGAGATCCACCTGCCTCTGCCTCCCGAGTGCTGGGATTAAAGGCGTGCACCACCACTGCCCAGCTCCGTGGATGCTGGGCACATGGCTGCTCAGATCGAGACTACATTTACCAGGCTCTCTTGCAGGTATGTGTGGGCTCTCCGACAAAGTGCTAGCCAATGGGAGATGATGTGTGTCATCTCTGAGGCCTTCTCTGCTCTCCACTTCCTCCCTTCCTGCTGGACAGATGCAGTCCTGTTGTGTGGGGCCATTCAAGGAAGGCACTATCCAGGGATTGGTGGAGTCACAGGAGGAGAAGTGCTTGAGTATTGACCTCATGAGCTCTGTGACAGCTATGGACTGATTATCTCCAGCCTGTTACCTGGGGAGAATTTCAGACTCCCATCTTATCCAAACCAAGGCCTCCTGCCTCTGTTGTAGATCATGAGTGTCCATCTTTTTAATGCTCACCATAAATGCTTTTCAGATTTCAATCAAGTCAGGGAGGTGCACAGGGAGTACTAAGTACAGGCAGGTGCTGTGCTGGGTGCTGGAGATGCAAAGATAAACACAGCACCACCCTCCAGGGGATTGCAGAAAGAACTCATGGTGTGCGCTATCACTTTTCACAAATAAACAACTCGGTTTCTGAGGAGTCAGAGGAAGTTCTAGACTTACAATCCCAAGTGCATTTTCGGTGACACCAGCCTCTCAAGATGCATTATACAGGGCCAAGCAGTAAATATTTTAAGACTTGTGGACCTCTGTTGCAGTTACTTAACTACTACTGTAGCAGCCATAAAAGATGTATGTGGCTCTTTTCCATACAATTTTATCTACAAAATTAGGGAGCAGGTAGCTGGGGTTTGATGGCATCTGCTCTCTTTGAAAAGTACCTTATTCATTTTTATTTTATGGGTATGGGTATTTTGCTTGTGTGTTTGTCTGTGTACCATGTGTGCAGTACCACAGAGGACAGAAGAGGGCGCTAGGTACCCAGAAATTGGAGTTACAGATGGTTGTAAGCCGTTATATAGGTGCTGGGAATTGAACCTGGGTCCTCTGGAAGTGCAGCCAGTGCTCTTAACCACTGAGCCATCTCTCCAGCCATGGATAACCTGCTATTTGAAATTTATAAATTTAGGATGCTAAAAGCACTGAGAATGTTTTTCAGATTTACTTATTTTTATCTTATGTATATGTGTGTTTTGCTGGTATATGTGTAGGTGTACCACATGTGTGCCTGATGCCCTTGGAGGCCAGAGGAGGGCATCAGGGTCCTCTGGACTGGAGTTGCAGGTGGCCGTGAGACACCATGTGATGCTGGGGACTGACTGCATCCTCTGAGAGAGTAGTGGACTCTTTCAGCGGCTGAGACATCTCTCTAGCCCCTCAGAATTTTTTTTTAAGTCTGTTTAATTTTCTTTAAGAGAGTGTTTCTCAACTTTCTCGAACCGCTTCTTAAATAATGGTTATTAACCTGGGGCTGGCCTTCTGAATGTGCTATGGAAAGTGCTGGCTATGGAGGTAACTTTTACCAGTGATTAATTATTTTAGGCACACACAACATAGATGAATACAGCGACGACCTGCTCATCATCCAACCAAAAAGAAGAAGCAATGCATGTCAGGACAAGCAAAGGTCCCGGGAACACCATGGATCCCATTATCATCTCTGGGTTGCTGAGAAGACTCTCCCAGATCTCACCTCTGTCTGGGATTTATACTTTGTCCTGTTCTTAGGAATTCCTAACACTATATAAGCTTTTACATGAACGTTAGCATCCTGCACAAATCCTTCTGCAACTTGCTTTTGTTGTTGTTGTTTTTCACAATATTCATTAATTAAGCCATGCAATAACCATGCAAATCTAGCTGATTTATTTCCATCGTTTCTTGGCTTTCCATTAAATGAACATAGCACAATATAGTTATCCATTTGTCTGGAGACAGACAGCGTGTTTTCTCCCTCTCTTGTTATTATAAGCACTGCATCTGTGAAAATCCTTGTCATGTCTCCTTGTTTGCACACGGAGGCATTCCCCTAGTGTCTGGATGTAACAGCAGAATTATGTGCTTACAGGTTTACTTGAAAGTAGATTCAGAGTCCCTTCCAGTGGTGTCTGAGAGTTCTCCCTACTCTATATCTTTGCACAAATCAGGTTGCATAACCCCAGGCTTTTAAAGAATTTAGTGTGTGTGTATGTGTGTGTGTGTGTGTGTGTGTGTGTGTGTGTGTGTGTGTGTGCGCGCGCACAGCATGTGTGTGGAGGTCAGGGGATTACTCTCAGAGGCAGGCTCTACATCCTACCGTGTTGAGTCTGGGTCTTTCTTGTTTCTTCCATTCACTTCAGACTAGTTGGGAGATGCTCCTGTCTCCATTTTGTCCATCCTAAAGTAGGAGTGCTGGGATTACAGATGTGTACTACTGCATCCCACATCCAGCTGTGATGTGGGCTCCAGGGAATCGGGTTGTCAGGCCTGCAAAGTGAGTGTTTTCACTCAGGTGCTTTATTTATTTATTTGAAAGGTATGAATGAAATGCATGTCCAAGTGTGGTTTTGAATTGCATCTCCAGGATTGCTAATAAGGGGATACCTTCCGTGATTTTCTCTGCACCTGGAGAATGGTCCTGTCTTTGTGGAAAGCCCCGGAATTGACCAAAGCTGAGAAGTGAATTCCTAAGAGAAGTTGAGTCTGGTGACTGAACTTTTTAACAAGAGCCATGGGGCTGTTAGAAAATAAGGACTTGCACATTTCCCATCATGCCTCTGATTGGAGTTGCCATTCCAAGAGAGAGATTCTAGGAGAGAGAGCATGGCCTTTGGAGTCACATAGACCTGGCTCAGATCCCACAAGGATTGCAAGGTCAGGCAAGTTTGCAACCCGCTGGAGCTTGGGCTCCTTCTGGTGTGAAGAACCAGGCTTCTCATAGGACTGGGGGAGAATGAACAGAGGATGAGAAATATCTGTGACCAGGTCTTCTCCACAAAAATTATGGATGGCTTTCTTAGAAATCCAAGGCAGATGGGAGATGGCTCATTTCAGAAGATGCTTGCCATGCAAACATGGCTAGCCGAGTTTGGATCCTCAACACCATGGGCTGAGTGGTGAGAGCCTGTAATCCCACCACTGGAAGGTGTGTGAGCAAAGTGTGTTCCCGGAGCTTGCTTCCCAGCCCAACCCGTCTAGTCAAATCCGTGAGCTCCAAGTTCAATGAGAGAATCTCTCAAAAAGCAGGAAGAGTGATTGAGAAAGGATGCCCATTGTCAACCTCCACACAAGTAACACATGTGCTTTGTGTACCCCCACACAAGTCCATACACACAAACATACAGACGACACTCACATATACTCCACATATGAATGGGGGATGGGGAGAATGAGAGGGAGATGCAAAAGAGGATATGAGTTGTGGTTACTCTTATTTTCTTTGTCGGCTACATGCCTCAGTTTCCCCCACAGGTGAGAGTATCACTCTCATTTTCCATGCCTAATGGAAAAGACATGGGAGCTCCCCCAGGCTGGTAGGGCAGTTCACAGTTCAGTGTTTAATGAGCTAACGAGAAGACAGTGACCTTGGGAACACAGCACCTACGAGCAGGTGCCCTCAAGTGCCGAGGGACTGGCTCCCCGCTGTTGCCGGAAGTCCTCCTGCCCAGGCTGGTACTGCAGGAATTCCTAGTTGTCTGACCTGTCACCAGGGAAGATAACGATCCTGTGTAACCAATTCTGTCAACCAGAGTTTGGTTTGGGAGGTTTGCTGGTGCGTGCGCAAATCTGTGGGTCGTGCAGAAATCCAATAGAGTCAAGCGTGGGCCAAAAATTACTTTAAAAAAATTAATAAATTGCTGTTTCCCAAGAAGCCAAATCCCACAGTGAAAACTAGGCCCCTTCCAACTGCCGGCCTGGATCTGGAGCCCTAGTCTGGAAATGGGCTCCAGATGCCACTAAGATGCAGTTCTCTGATGTTGCTGTAAGCACCAAATGTGTTTGCTCTGCTTTGAACACTCTGGACACTCAGGACATGTTCCAAGAGTTGGCAAACTGCTGCCTGCAGTCTGCTCGGAGTGCCACTGCAGGGGCTGCTAACGGCTCCCCCACTGCCAGGCCCCGGTGGCCCCTTTCAGCCAGTCTCCTGTGCTGACTCCTTTTCTCTCCACACGCACTGCTTCAGGATACGTTTTGTTAGCGTCTCCCCAAAGGCGTCTTTCGTTGAGACCTCTCGGCTGACTGTGTCTTCTTCCTTCGGTTTCTTCCCTTTCTCCTTCTCCCACTTCTTCTTGAGACAGGGTCTCATGCAGCCCAGACTGGCTGCAAACTCAACATGTAGCTGAGGACCTGAACTGATTCCTCTGTATCCACCTTCTGAACACACGATCATAGGAGTGCACCACGGTGCCCAGCTTATGAAGTGCCAGGGATCGGGGCATTGTGCATTTGAGGCAAGCACTACTCACTCAGGCTATGTCCCCAGCCCTTCACTGACTTCTTACCTGCCTACAAATGTCGCATGCTTTTGCACTTGAATTGGTTTGGCAAGTCTAGTATGTTTACATGCAGTATTATCAACATATTTTCCCACAATCCTTTAGGTCCTTCATTCATTCAACAAATATTCACTGGGTGCTGACTCCATGCAGACCCATGACCAATGAAACTTATTTCTTTCCTAGCCCTAAAAGACAAGAAAGCCACTTGTTTGAGCTCAAAGTCCATGGGGTTACCCTACTTTTGTAATAATCTACGCCTCTTGGTTGTTCCCCTAGCTTCCACTCTCTGGGAACAAGACCCAGGCCAGCAGGAGCCACATTTTCTTTCTAGACATGTCATGTCCCCTCCTGCTATCTCAACTCAGTGACCCCATCTGGGGATGCTTGACAGCTGTGGACATGGTACCAGATTCCATCCAGTGATGGCTTCCACAGACTCACACTTCAGAGGAAACACAAAAACCCGAGTCACACTGAGAAGACCTGTTGTCCCCAGGGTAGACACAGTGACTCTCAAGCCAGCCATCCCTGGCTGGTTTTCAGCCTACATCCTGGGGACAGGCTCACTAGTAGGAGTGGGGAGACACATTAGACCTAGTCCTGGGCCACCAACAATTTCCCCAAGGGTACCATACCACACTTGCTGTGTTCACTATTATCAACATCTTTGTAACCATAGAAACTAAGACCCGGAACTGGCAAGCAACTGTCCTGAGGTCACACAGAGAGAATGGTCAGTCTAGGCTTTGAACCCTGGCAGGGCAGCAGCAAGGCTCAAGTTCCAACTCACTGTACCCTGCTTTTCTCTCTAAGGAGAGGCTGGGTAAGGACTTTGTCCCTGGTGATCTCACTCTGATGGACAGAACTGTAAGGACCCTCTCATTTGGATGCATAACCAACACTTTCCACAAGAAACCCAGTACCGCCTCTCCCACACTGCGCCATCTTTGAGTAAACCACCCCAATTTCACCCACATCCAAACTAGAAACCCCAGAGCCAATTTTAACACAAAAATGTGGTGAGTGGAATAGACAAAACATCATATTCTACAACATCCAACAACCAAGTTCTGCTCCCACAGTGTTATGTGTAGACTTAGGTCACCAGGAAGATATGAGGTCACTGTGTTATGTGTAGACTCGGGTCACCAGGAAGATATGAGGACACTGTGTTATGTGTAGACTCGGGTCACCAGGAAGATACGAGGTCACTGTGTTATGTGTAGACTTAGGTCACCAGGAAGATACGATATCATTGTGTTATGTGTATACTTGGGTCACCAGGAAGATATGAGGTCACTGTGTTATGTGTAGACTCGGGTCACCAGGAAGATATGAGGTCACTGTGTTATGTGTAGACTCGGGTCACCAGGAAGATATGAGGTCACTGTGTTATGTGTAGACTCGGGTCACCAGGAAGATATGAGGTCACTGTGTTATGTGTAGACTCGGGTCACCAGGAAGATATGAGGTCACTGTGTTATGTGTAGACTCGGGTCACCAGGAAGATACGAGGACACTGGCTTAATCCACCATGGCTGCTGTCCTCATAAGGAGACAGAAGTGGGGACAGAGACACAGATGGTGGCCTGGTGAGGACAGAAGCAGAGACACTGCCCTAAACCAAGGGATGCCTGGAACCTGCAGAGGCTGGGACACAGGAGGAGCCTGTCCTGGTAGCTTTGTCAGAGCATGTGCCGCTGACACCTTGGTCTTGGATTTTACCCTCTATCACCATGAGACAATGAATGTCTGTGTCAGTGGCTCAGAGGGAGACAAAGTGTCACTGTAGCCCCAGCAAACAGATGTGCCCAGCGGTGTATTCCCATCCTGGAAGGTATCTTTGGCTGTTTCTTCCAGAGAAAGTTTGGACATGTGTGGCAAATACACATATACATATTTCACACAAGGGTGACATCTTCCACACTGGTCTACATAGCTTGTCTCATTTAAAACTACCCCAGGGCTATTACTGTATTTTTAATATTTATTTTTATTTCATGTGCACGAGTGTTTGCCTGCAGTGTGTATATGCACCATGTGCCCTTGAAGGTCAAAAGAGGGTGTCAGATCTCCTGGAACTGAAGTTATAGACGATTGTGAGCCACTGTGTGTGGGTGCTGGGAACTGAACCCTAGTCCTCTGCAAGAGGAATAAGTGGTCTCAACTGCTGAGTCAGCTCTCCAGGCCAAGAACCATTATTATTACTGTGATAAAACATACATAAAATTGATATTGTTTACTGTCTTTTTTAAATTTATAAAAAGATTTGTTTTTATTTATGTGTATGTAATTTGTTTGTGTGAATGTATTTGATGTTTGTAGGTGCCCGAAGAGTCCAGAAGAGGGTCTTGGGATCCCTTGCAGTTAGAGTTACAAGGACTTTTAAACTGCCCATTGTGCATGCTTGGAATCGAACTCAGGTCCTCTGGAAGAGCAATATGTACTCTTAACCAGTGAGCCATCTCTCTAGCCTTTAACTGTCTTTAAATGTTCTTTTGATGCATTTGGTGTATCTACACTGTTGTGCACCCATCACTACCATCCACTTCCATCTGAAACTGTCCCCATGACATGAAGACACCCCCCCCCCCAGTCCTTCTGCAGCTGCCCAGGGCCATCCTGCAAACTTCTCACCCCTCACCCCACACCTTCAACAATTCCTGTCCCTCCCATCTCTCCTGTTCCCTGTTACCCCTGTTCTGTCCCATTGCCTCAGACTCTCTGCTTCTGGCTGTCAGCTTCTCACCTGGAGCACTTTACTTCAGGGTTCATTACCCCTGCCTGCCTCGGCTCATCCTCCATGCTCTCTGTAAATTATAAAGCTGATGTTTCCCCTGCTTTAACATTGGTGACAGCTCACACCTCCTACAGGGTAAGTTTGAGTTCTTTGTCAGGGCAATAAAATTCCCTCCCCAGGCAGAATTCTCTAATCCTTTTACTTCCTCTCTCCTCCCCTTCCAGTGTGGTGTATTCCCATTCCTTCTTCAGGATACAGATCAAATGGTCCCTGCAGGAAGGCCACAGCAGCTCCCTGGCCTGGATCTCTACTGACTGTCCATCTCTTGTCCAGATGAGCACATAGTAGAGCAGTCACAGGGTAGACGCTCTGTAGGTGTTTGCGGAATGTCAGGCTGTCTGGCTAGTTTGCCATCCTGAGCAGCTTCTACGGGCTGTCCCTGACTGTGGTAATGGCGGATAGTTGAGCCCCAAAGGCAGTCCCCTAAGACCCGGGGGAGGGCAGCATTCTGTATTCTAGGAGGTGCTAATGCATTGGCATCAGCATTTGGGAGGCAGTGGCTCAGTTGGGTCATGACGGCCAGCAGTGTGAAGTCTGATGTCTCCTACTGGAGGTGAAAGGACAGGCCTGCCAATGCTGCACATCCGTGGCTATCCAGCTGTGAATCTGCAGGGAGATGGCAGCATCCTCCAGGCAGGGACAGATAAGGGCATTCAAGGGGAGAGAGAGCAGACTGCTGGGGTGGGGAGCGTTCGGGGCCACACAGAGTCAATGAAGGCCCAGGTGCTTGGTCTCTGTTGGCGACCCTTTAAGAAGAAAGTGGAAGGCTCCTGGCTGGGATTCAGGGATCTATAAGGGCAGGACTGCGGGAGGTGGTCTGGGGGTATACAGTTCCAGATCCATGCCTTCAGCTCTCTCCATGAGCCCCACACCCTAAGAGCTGTGTCCCTTTAAAACTGGAGCTTCCTCAGAGTCTGCAGGCCACTTGCAAACACCTAATCCATGTATCTCTCTCACATCAGTTCATCTCTGCCCAGTGCCCAGTTCTACTCTCTTGGTAGTGCTAACACTGTGTTTGACTTCACCTTGCTCAGTTGCCTACTACTATTTAGTGACAGCATCTTCCCACTGGTAGGAAAATTCCGATGATCCTGACTCCTACAAGCCTGGAATAGGCTCTGGTACCATCAAGATCCCACACTAGACCTTCTAGATGTATGGCTCCAAAGAGCTGGCCAACCACAAGTCAAAGATGTTCATAAGAAACTACACAGTGTTCAGATTTTCTGCACAATACAGTATGGAAAGTATTTGCATACTGAATGAAATGCAAATCAGCGAGATGATTTAAAGTATAAAGGAGATTATGAACTATGCCATTTTATAGAGGTCTTGAGCATCCACAAGGTTTAGTGTCTATGGAGGTCCTGAAACTCTCTCCCTCTAGACACTGAGAAATGACTACTCTGGATCTTTCTGAGACTAAAGGTTAGAATTCTATGCCTCTGGATCCTCTTCTCAACCAATGCTCTTTGGTGTGGGCTTTGCAGGTATGAGCACACACACCATCCAGGAAGCTGGATTTCAGCTGTTGCTACAAGGCTGCATTTCAGGACCAGTGTTCTTGTGGCACAATCTTCGCTCTGGAGCCCAGTTTGGCCACATCAAAGAAATCATAAAACACGCCAGCCTTAGAGGGGTCTCTCGGGATTCTCAGGAGGCCTGAGAAGGGTTGAAAGCTGCAGGTGTGAATGTTAGCCTCAGCCCTGGTACCATGCCATGGTCAGCCAGCCCATGAAGCAGTCCGTGGCCGTTCTCATCTTTTGGAGGACTGGGGTAGTGAGTTCCCCCAGGTCACCTGACAGAAGCAGCAGACCTAGATGAGAGCACTCTGCAGGGTTTGGCACTTCAGTGCTCTAGAAATACCACAGAAGAGCAAAGGTGAGCATGTAGTTACCAGGTCTCCCGAGTCCCAGTTGGACACGCGGAACTTTCTCATCCTTGAGCTTCTCCATTGTCAGACAGCCCAGCCATCTCCAAGAAGGATGAACTGTTCTCAAGAGGTGCTCATGCCTCCTAATCTTGTTGATAGGTGCTGCTCTGCAGCTCACAAAGGATCTGAGCATACCTGGTTGCCTTTGTTTTTTATTTCAGCCCTCACTCGAGAGCTGAAAACCTACCTCATCCAAAGAGGAGGAAACAACAGCATTTGTCTTTATATTTTTGAAGGGTTTCAAAACCAATCATCAAGAAAGCATACAAACCCTGCCAAGATGCATTAAGCATTCTTTCGTTCCTCTCCATAGCTCCCCCACTCCCTCACCTCCCAAAGAACTGGAGCAAACAAAAATCCTGGCTCTGCAGTTGGGGCGATCTGATACTTCATTAAGGAAGAATAAATAGGTTCCCTCCTGGGCTCAGAGGCTGCAGCCACATGGAGTGGTATGCCTTTAGAATATCTGATCTCCAAAGTGAGGCTGACTGTAGCTGAGCGAGATAGAAGAACATCTCTGGCAGCCTTTGACCAAGGTCACTCTGAAGATCAGTGACAAATGAGTACCAGACCTGGGGATCCTGGACCAGGCTGCTCCTTCCTGACTGGTTTCCCTCTCCAGGAGCGAGCAGCCAGCTGGTAGGCAATTACGTGTGCTAATGCCACTGACACTTGAACATCAGTGCCACGCTCTTGCATTTGTTAGAACACATGACCCTCACCCCATTTGGGCTGCTCTCTTCTAAGATAAGGGAGCCCAGCTCTAAGTCAGAGCCAGAGGCCCCGAGTCCATCTGACAAATTCCAAGGCCAATTGCTGGCAGCACAGATCAGCTCTCATTCACAGCAGCTGTGTGTCTTCGGATGTGTTCTGGAACCCCTTTGAACCCCAGTTTTCTTTTCTTAAAATGGGATAATGAATGTGCTTTGCACAGTTGTTGGGGATGGTTACATGCACAGCACAAGGATGATCAGCATAAGATAGAGTAGGTCCCTGGTGCCTTTGCTGGATGTCAGAATGAAAACAAATTCTCTGACCCTGCTACCTGCAAGAAGAAAATGGTGATTCCTGCTTTATGTTGTCATATTAAATGAGAAAATGAGATGGTGTTATACAGAAGAATAGGTGCTTTTTTTCATGTACTGATTTTTTTTTTCTAGTTTTTTGGTAAGTTTTTGTTAAGTTTCTAGTATTTTGTAAATTTTACATTCTGTCTGTCTGTCTATTTATACATACTAAAGATTGAATCCAGGGCCTTGATTATGATAGACAAGTGCTCCCCAATGAGCCACATCTCAGGACATTTTATACTTATTATTTGGGCAAACCAATGAAATCCTATGCAGTCACCCATCAGTACTCACGGGGGATTGAACCCAGAATCCCCCATAAACAGCAAAATCCATAGATGCTGACATCTCTTCTACAAAACAGGACAATATTTGTATAGATCCTGCATATCTACATATACATTAAGTTCTCTGTGGATTGTTTATAATACCCGCTATAATGTAGATGCTATATAAAAGCAATTATGCCCTATTGTCTAGGGGAGTGACAAAATTGTCTGTACACGTTTGATACGGATTCTAATGTGGCCACAAACCGAAGAGATGACACGGTGGACTCTTGGTGTGACTTTCAGAATGACACACTTGGTCATTAGACACTGCCTTGTGCTGGGGGAAGGGGACAGGGAAGAAGGGCTCCCCGGAGGTCACATCCAGGCTATGAAGTCCTGAGAAATAACACAACCCCAGAAGAGGGTCATAGCATCCTCTTATAGGCTGGTCAAGGTCTCAGTTGATGGGGGTGGGAGGAAATAACATAGCTATCTTCTGAATTCATGGGCGATGTGTTCCAGAATCCCCTGTAGATACCAAAATCATTGCATGCTCAAGTCTTGTATATAAAATGACATAGTCTTTACACAAAACCTAAACATATCCTCAAATATTGTCTTAGGGTTTCTATTGCTGTGAAGAGACACCATGACCACAGCAACAATTATAAAGGAAACATTTAGTTGGGGCTGGCTTACAGTTCAGAGGTTCAGTCCATTATCATCACTGGGTGTAGCTTGAGCATAAAAGACCTCAAAGCCCTCCCCTACAGTGACACACTTCCTCCAACAAGGCCACACCTATTCCAAAAAGGTCACACCTCTTAATAGTGCCACTCCCTATGGGCCAAGCATTCAAACACATAAATACATGAGTTTATTGGGGCCATACCTATTCAAACCACCACAGATATCCTTTAAAGATTTATTTGTGTGCGTGTGTGTGTGTGTGTGTGTGTGTGTGTGTGTGTGTGTGTGTGTAGGTACTTGGATGTAAATTCAGGTACTTCTGGAGGCCAGAAAAAGGTATCAGATCCCCTAAATCTGGAGTTATATGCAGCTTTGAAGTACCTGACCTGGGTACTGGGAACATAATTTGGATCTTCTGTGATAGTAGTGCACTATGGTGCACTATGAGGTCTTAACTACCAAGGCATTTCTCTAGCCCCTCACAATTCTTTCTTTTTGAGTTTTGTTTTTTTGAGGTCCACCTGTCTCTGTCTCCCAAGTGCCAGGATTAAAGGCATGAGTCACCATGCTTGGGTACCACCACATAATCTTGAAATCATCTCTACATGAGTTAAAATACCAATACAATACAAACTCAATATAAATGCTTCTTGTACTGTATAGGGAATAAAGATAAGGAAAAGATGTCTTTTCATGCTTAGTACAGGTGTAATTTTTTTTCTCTCTAAGTACCTGTGACCCATAGTTGGCTGAATCTCAGCTGCAGAACTCTTGGGGCTGAGTTCTTACTACACATGGTGATACCTGTGGGTGTTTGTGTTTGCTGCTTAGCTCCTGATCCTTTTACTTAATACCTGTGTGACACTGGGAATTACCCAGTCTCAGGGGGCCTTGATTTTCTCCCATTTTTTTTAAGACACATGAATGAGCTAAAGGCCATCCAAGATTATTAATCATTACAGAGGGTTTCTCTTAGTGTTTCAGAGGTTCTGGAGACTTGAGGACACCAGCTAGAGCAACTACCACTTTGTGAACACTGTGTCCCTGCTTCACACTCATGACCTTGTCCTGTGTTTACAACAACCGGTGGAGGGGGCTGATATTACTGTCCCCACATCACTCATGGGCAAATGAAGATTCCGAGAGGCTAATTAACTAGTTGCACAATTAATTAATCATAGTAGAGGCATCTGGGCCCAAGCAATGGGACCCTGGGGTCCAGGTTTGTAACCTTTGAGCTATGGGGTCTCCTGAGAACATGATAGGCAAAGATCACTTTTTCAGGAAGCAGCAAGGAAACGCATCACCCAGCAGGCTGGAGCTCATGCGGCAAGGAGAGCTGGAGCATCAGGGCATTGCAGGCTGAGGACGGTGAGCAGGAGTGGTGGCAGTGAGCTGCAGGTAGCTAACAGCCCTGGGAAACAGGAGGCGGGAGAGTCTGGTGGCCAAAGGCTGGGCTTCCTCAAAGGTGCAAGTCTTCCCTGGCCCTTCTTCCTGCGGGCTGCGCCACAATGGCTTCCAAGCCTGCAGAACTGGGAGATCATGCTAATCTCACGCGGCTGCTGAAGGGAATAAGGAAGCAGGCTGCTGGTACAAATGTCCTGTTGCCGGCTACAGCCAGCACACGGTAGATGTTCATGGATGCTCCCCCATCTCTCCCTGGACCCGCGGTTATTCTAGTGACACAGCGGTGACACAGCGCGAAGCATGGCGGCAACGCCTCAGGTTTCCGCCTAGAGAACCCTGGAGGCGGAAACCCTCTGTGGCTGGAACTCAGCCCAGGGGCTGGACCGCTGGAACTTACATCCTGACGATTTACCAGGTCAGTTACCTCAGACACGCTAACTTAATCTGCCAGCACCTCAGCTTCCTTATCTGTGAAGTGGGCACAACAGTCACACACTTCGCAGGGCCTGGGGACCATCTACATCAAGCACTTAAAATCAGGGTCCAGCTTATGGTTCGCATTCAACACACACTGCAGTTTCAGCTCTGATCAGCCCCTTTGTGGGCTTGGGCGGAAAAGCAGCCTTCAGGAACCGAGGTTTATATGACAGACCTCAATATCCTTGTGGCCCCGCCCCCTCCATTCCCATCAATACTGTTGGGACAGAAGTTTGGGGTGAAGGGGGGACATTTTGTCATCAGGCGGTGGGAAGACGTTTGAAAATGACACGGCCATCCAGACAACAGCTGAGGGAGTCGGGTAAGGGGGTGTTCACGTATTATTTGTTTTTGTGTCTTTTTGATTTGGATCCAGGCAGGACTCATCTGATCGAGCTGGCTGGTGTATTTGTTTTGTTTTAGATAAAGAAAACCCAAGGCCCCTCTATGAGGGCCCTGGCCAGCCCATGAGTAATTCCCACCTGGCTGGAGGGGAGACCTGGGGTATAAGTCTGAAGCATTCAAGGAGGCCCATATCATCCTCAAGGTGGAGGGGAAGACAGAGAGGGTGCGCTCCCAGACAGAGATTTTGCTCTGCAAAGATTGGTCAGAAAAGTGAGGACGCTAATATTTCACAGAGAGAGGGATAGAGGCGACAGCAGAGGACAGAGGGACAGGAACACAAATGGTTACCAACAGAGACTGGTCAGAAAAGAACAAGACACCTCCCATCCTGTAATCCACAGGGACCCACACTCCAAGGATCCGCTTATTGTTCATCCCGCACTCACCTCCCACCCGGTCTGCCATTTCAACCAGCAGAGCCTCAGCCTCAGCAACAGTAACGGAGCTGGGAGCCAGGTGCCAGCAAGGGGCGGGGGGAGTGTAGTGCACCCGCAAGCAAAGCTTGGGACTCTCCACCCCTACCTCCAGAGGCATGCCCTAGGACCCATTCTCACAGTTCCCGCCCCCAGGGTCCCTGCGCCCTTCCCCCGTCGCCCCTCCCGCCCCCTCTCCTCTCCACCTACTTGAGCTGGCGCGGCTCGCAGTCCACACCCGGCAGCAGCAGCCGGGCGGCTTGGCGGACATCATCGCTGTCCATAGAAAAGCTGCGGCGGTGGCCGGCGTGCGCCACGGCCACTCGGATCCACTCCATCAGAGGGGGCAGTACGAGGAAGGGCCTGCGCAGGAGGAGGGAGGCGGGGATGTGTTAGGACCGTCAGGGAACCTGGGCTGCTCAGACCCACCCCGACTCGCGGAGACCCCTATCCCACCCGTCCCTACTTCCACCCCCACACCATCCGGTTTCCCTGGAGACCCTGCCTGGAAATTCCTGAGTGCGAGAGCCTTTGGAGACATCCTGACCCCACTGGTGACCCCGGGGCCGACTCTCTAGACTCTCTGGGTCTCGGTTTCCTCATCTGTGAAAGGGGACTACCAAGGCCCCCAAAGGATGCAGTGTTACTCTGCTGTGAGAGCTGTCCCTCTCGGAGACGATGTGCATGTGGAGATGAGTCACTTCCAGCGCTAGCGCAGGGTCTGGAGCCAGAGGAACCTGGTGTTACTCCAGATTGCCAGCCCGACCCAAGGAACCCTGGCTGTCTCCCTTCCCAGCCCTGCCAGCTTGTTGACACCCTTCTGGCCTCAGCTCTGCGCTAGCACAAGGCTAGGAAAGGCACAGAACACCTGCCAAAGCAGGATGGGAGCCAGATGCAGTTAACCTTCACAAGCGGGACTGCTGGGGCCAGGGGCAGCCAGCAAGGCCGGACCTGGGGACACTGCGCACATCCCAGACACCGTGGGAGCCAATGGGTGCAATGGACACTGTGCACTGTGGGGATCCAGTGTGTGGCAAGCGTATGCCTCTGCTTGAGCCATAGCTTTCTAAGCGGACTTGATCCTGCCTTCTGTTTCTTCCAGGGACTACATAGTCTCTTCTCACATTTGTATCCTGGGGTGTGAAAATACTTGAGTCCCACTCCAGGGTTTAGTTGGTATAGTATGAAGCTGGGCCTTGGTAATTTTTAAAACCTCCCCTGTGTGTTTTTAATGTGCACCCCAACTCCCTGGATGGCTTGTTAAAACGCAGATTGCTGCCCCCCCCCCCCCCCCCGCAGTTTTGATTCGTTGGATTAGGAGAGGAACCCGGGAAATTGCATTTTTAATCAGTTCCTGTTACTACCCCTGCTGGCCCAGGAATGTCACTCAAAGAACAGCTATAACTGAAGGAGGGATGGAGAATCACCTGGTGGGGCGGGGCATTAAGAGGAAGACTCCTTGGCCTGTCTCAAGAGATGATGTGTGTATAGAGCTTAGGACACAATCTGAGGGATGGTGCAGCAGGTGAAGTCGCTTGTTACCAAGCCTGACGACTGGAGTTCCATTCCAAGGACCCACACAGTGGAAGGAAAGAACCAACTCCCGAAAGCCATCCTCTGGCCTCTACATGATGCACACCGTGGCATTGTGCCCCCCAAATAAATAGATGCAATTGATTTTTAAAATGAACATCATTTGAATAAGCACCTCCCATGTTTCTAATTTAAGTAGACTATACTTTGAGAACGGTATTATACAGACCTGCAAGATTTCCTGCCATTTGGCAAGACCTGGACGCCTCTGAGGCAAGGGTACCCAGGGTACCAGATTTAAGGAAGCAGGATCCTACAGCCATGGGAGTGCAAAAAAAGTTTACAAGGCATCCACTCTCTCTCAAAACACAGATCTCATGAGGTTCCACAAGGTTTTGGTGCCATATTCCAGCTTTCCTAGAGTCAAGCTACTTGTATGATGTTAAAAATGCAACTACTCAGTGTTTTACACTCATCTTAGCTAACCATGATCATGAGATCTTCTAAATGTTTAGGGCCAACTGCCAGCTAGTTGTGAGTCTGCCTGTTTTAGCATCAATAAAACCATGTTTACTGATGTTAGGGAGCCTTCCTGGCCCTGGATCCGAAGGTTTTCAGAACTAAGAATCAGACTCAAGTTGTTTGGTTACACAGTCTATATGCTGTTATCCCATGTAATCTTACCAGTCTTTCATCTTGCTTCCCAGCATGCACTCTGTTACCCAGAATGCAACTGCTACTCCAGGGAAGCTGACCTGGTCTCGGATCTTTGAAGGCATGTAATGTTCATTTTCTGTCATGCAGCTCGGTCCCCTGTGTGTAAGGTCCCCATCTCTTCAAAAGTCCACACCACAGTTCAAGTCCCGCCCTCCCTAAACTCTTCTGATAATTGTGCCACACACACCACTCTCACGTGGCTCCCACTCGGAAGGACTTTACACATTCTGCAGATGCCTGATTAGCATGTCAACTCCATCAGTGCAGAGGCCTGGGCTGTCCAGTTCACTGCTCCATCCCTGGCCCAGGACAGTGTCTACCAGGCTGGAAGCCCTTAGTGTCTGTTCATGAAACAGACTAAGACTTATCAATTTCTTACTGGCTGATACTAAGAAAATCAAGTTTCTGGGCCTGGGACCTAGAGGTCAGACTCTCAGGGAATTTCTGTCTGCACCAGCCTGCTCCTTAGGGTGTCTCTCTCCATCACCTAAACTGAATCAGGCACTCAATAAACACACCGACTCGAAATTGAATTGGATCCACTGTCTCCAGGGGAAGCGGGGTTTATTTCAGTCCCTGTGTCTCGGTCACTGCTGGAAACCAGTCCCAAGTGCCCAGAGAACTCCCCCAGGTTGTTTCTCAGAGGCGACCCCTCCCATCTTTGCTCAGTGGTCCCCAACCCTGCTCCCCGGTGGACAGAGTGTCCATCATAAAACTGCTCTGGTGCAGCTGCCTTCATGCTGGAGGCTGGAGCCCACAGTGTGCCTGCTGAATGCCAAAGAGAGGCCCTGACACGTTCTAAGTCACTTCTTTACCAAGGCAGCTGGCCAGCCCAGAATAACAAGCTTCAAGCCCAGAAGTTCAGCCTCCTCTGGAATTTTCTATGTTCCTATTTTTTTTTAACACCGACTCCAGCAGTTTATAAGCTCATGAATTCTTTGCCAGCAACTCATTTAAAAAAAATCTTATCTTGTCTGCTCAAAGGGGACAAAATAACATTATTTGTGATGTTTTCTTTGGAAGAGATAGTGATGGAAAAGAAATTTAGGGCCTCGAGTCAAATGGTGTAGAGAATGCTCAGGAAAAACTATGGCATCCTTGTGTACGTGTGTGTGTGTGTGTGTGTGTGTGTGTGTGTGTGTGTGCGCGCGCGCATGGGAAGCCAAAGAAAACCACTGGTATTGTTTCCCAGGGGCCATTCACCTTGTTTTTGTTTTTGTTTTTGTTTTTTTTAGGCAAGGTCTCTTAATGGGGTCTGGGGCTCTCTCATCCAGGTGGGCTAGAATAATTACAAGTGTGCACCATTATGCCTGGATCTTTATTTTTTTCCTTAAAGGTGAACCCTGGGGCATTGAACTCAGGTGTTCAAGCTTGTAAAGCAAATGCTTAACTCCAGCTACCACCCCAGCCCTCTTCTTATGTATTTTTAAAGGGGGTCATGATTTATTGGCCCCTTACTTTGTTTATAGGTAGTCAGTTAAAGCCAAGAAGAGCCTATGGAGGAATTAATGACATCGTCACAGGCTCCCTAGCTTGTGTCAACAGAGCTGGGATGGGTTCAGTTGGGCTGAAGTGGGTTCTGGGCATCTGCATTCTAAGCCCGCTCTCCTGGTAGTTCTGGAACACAGCGAGGTTGTGAACTAAAACCCTGGATGAACGGGGAGAAGCGTGGTCCCCTCAGACAGTGCCGTGTCCTTCATTGTGGCTTCAGACAAAGTTCACTAGAGCCTCGGAAAGGGAGGAGAAAACTTACATGGGCTTCTGCAAGGTCCAGCCAGCCAGTCAGCTCAGGAGAGCCGTCAGAACCAGGACCCAGGGAGGAGGACACAAACAGATGTAGCCCCTCCCTGAAACCATGAAGAGAGCTGGTGAGGTGAGGGCCAGGGACTGTGCCTGGTGATCCTGCAGCACCAAATTCCAGTTCTGGGTCTGTCAAGAACTCACCATGTGACTCTGGCTCTGGCCAATCACCGTTTTAGCCCTTACCACCATTTGTATTGTGGGGTGGGTTCGGGTGAGACCACTCAGTTTGTGGACTGCCAGCCATCTCTGTAGATGGCCGGATAGAAAATACGCTAGACTTCGTGGGCCGCATGGCCTCTGCTGCAGCTAACTGTCTCTGCAGCTAATTATCTCTATCCAATAATCTTTCCCCCATAGTGAGAAAGCATCTGTAAAACTAAATGAATGCAGTTAAAAATTTCAATAAAACTTTATTGATAGTCAGATATCTAGTCATAGTTGGCCAGCTCTGGTCTGTTTAACTTTTTTCTGATTCTAAAATTCATTGATTCTATTGGAAGAGTAAGTTGCCTGGGAACTAAGAAAGAATCAGATGTATGTTCCAGGGCAGATGTGGAGAAGCCCATTAAGGCATTAGTGACAGGGCCAGGATGCTTAAGAGGATTAGAAGATGGAATTCTCCCACACAGAGTCAAATCTGGACTTGGAGGACACAGAGCCAAAGGCATACCCACAGATAGTTATCTTGGTGATAGAACTCAAGACCTGACATGTGGGCTAACTGTAAATGTCATTTATACGTCCAATGACCTATTAGGGAGAACCCAAGAAGCTGGAAAACATTTCCCAAAGATGAGTACTTCTGAATTACTGGAACTTGATTTCAATATGACAGATAGGTTCTGTGCAGGTGGCTGAGCTAATCATCTTGAGAAGAAAAGAGGATCCCAAGTGGTAAGGGCATCTCTATATGCTTTCAGGAAAGAGACAAGGAGGCCAGAGGCAGAACTAGGGCACCTGAAGAAAAGACAATGGAATCACGCAAGGAAAGGGATATGGGCCGGGGAGCTCCAGAGGCTACAGATGGGGAGAGAGGGCTCTGCCCCAGAGCTTCCAGAAGGATACACCCTGGCATTATCGCAGAGGGTCTGATTTTGGATATCTGGTCTCCAGAATACCAAGGGCATGATTCTGTGGGAGTTTTTGCATATGTATGTAATCGTGGTGTGTGTGTGTGTGTGTGTGTGTGTGTGTGTGTGTGTGTGTGTGTGTGTGTGCATGTACAGGAGTGCAGATGCATGTGTGTGTGGAGTCCCAAGGTTGACTTCAGGCATCTTTCTTGATGGCTCTCTACCTTATGCTGAACTTGGAGCTCTCCAGAATGCTCTAAAGATCCCCTGTCCACCTTCCACAACTAGAATTACAGGTAAACCACCATGCCCACCCAGATTATCTGCTTGTCTGTCTATCTATCTATCTATCTATCTATCTATCTATCTATCTATCTATCTATCTATCTATCTACCTGATCTATGAGACAGAGTCTTACAGTTTAGCCCAGGCTGGCCTGGAATCTGCTATGTAGACTAGGCTGGCTTCAGACTCACAGAGATCCCATCTGCCTCTGCTTCTCGAGTGCTGGGATTAGAAGCACGCGCCACCACATCTGACTTCTTACCAGTTCTTTAAATGGGTATTCTGGGGAATCTGATCTCTGGTCCTCAGGATTGCAAGGCATGTACTTTACCTGCCTATTCACCTCTCTAGAGTTCCTTTGCGTTGCTTGTATCCTCCACATCTGCAGTAGTAGTTTTAGAACAGCCACAGGGAGCAAACACCGAGTGTTACCGTAAGAATCAGATGAGATCACGTATGCACCCTGGCACGTGAACTCAGGAACTGTGAGTGTGGCTTTTGTTTTCATCATCAACATCGTCTTCAGCATCCCTCGTCTGACTTGGCTGGAGGAAAATGCCTTGCCACACGGAGCTGCTCAGAGGGCTGCTCCAGCCTTCTCTTCACATTGAAGCAAATCTCCGTGTTGCTACAGCTCTCCTTCTTTAAGCCTCGTGGCCCTGACTTTTTGTCCTTGCTATTTGCTGAGACTTCCTCAGGCTGGAGAGGAGTTTCAGTGTTTGACTATGGTTTAGGAAGCTCACAATTCCAGTAATACAGGGAACAGAGGAAAAGCAGCTCATGGGTCATAGATTAGTTTCTATAGCAATTGCTACATAATCTTGCTGTATCTTTGGGCACCAAAGCCAGGAAGAAGGCAGAAACAAGAGGTAGCCCTGCTGGTTACTATGGTGACAGTCCTACTGTGAAAGGTGTGGTTGACCTGCCAATAGAGTGGTTCCTGTAGGAGAGGGAGGGGTCAAAGAAAGTGCCTCAATCCTATGTCTCTTGAACACAAACGTGAACGTGACGAGGAATTTGCAGATTCCAGCTCAGTGAGTCTAGGGCAGGGCCCCAGATTCCTCGTTTCTAATGGGCTCCCAGGAAGGATGGTTGGCTGGTCTGTGGACCACATTTTGAATAAGTAGAGAGCAGCGTGATTCAAGTCTGAAGTCAGGGAAGGTGAGTTGCAGAGAAATAGGACCAAACACAAGAGCTCCAAAAGGGATCTGAGGTCCAGCAGAAAGCTGGAACGGAAGGAGTTGGGCTGATGTATCAGACTGGTTGAGCTTAAGTTTCCAATCTTCCAAGCTTCCAGGGAGCTGAGAAGGCACATACCTGGCATTTTCTGCTTTTATACCAAAGCGTGTGTGTGTGTGTGTGTGTGTGTGTGTGTGTGTCTGTCTGTCTGTCTGTCTCTTACCAGGATTCTCCTATATCCTTTTAGCAATTCTCTGAAATCTATCTGGCTTGAGATGCTTATTCTGAACCAAGTACCTATCCTGTTATCTGAGGAGCCTACTGAGCCCATGGCTGTGTGTAGCATTGGCCTGGGAACAGAAACTCTTAACGATGCGCTTGTCATGGTGAGTTTCATGTGTCAACTTGCCTAGGTAATAGTACCTCAGTGTTTGGCCAGACATTCGTCTAAAGAGTTCTCTATAGTCTTTTTGTTGTGTTTGAAATTAACATTTAAATCTATTTATTCTGAGTGAGCCAATTGCCTTCCATAACATGGGAGGGCCTTGCTGGTCTTGAGGCAAAGGGACTCAGCCTCTGAACCCTTGGACTTGGCTATATCACCAACTCTTTCCAGGTCTTCTGCCTGCTGGTCTGTCCTGCAGTTAAGTCTTTCCCTGTGAGTATGTGCATGTGGGTATGTGTGAATGCACATGAAAGGCATATCAAAGTTTCCAGAGAAACAGAACCTAAAGGATATGTATATATGATTAACAGATTGATGTGTCATCTCTCCACTGATGTCAATAAATCTATTATTTTATCCATCCATGTATCAATTTACCTACTGATCTCTCTAACCATCCATCCATCTTTGTCTACCTATCTATTCACCTATTATCTACCTCTGTCTATATATCTACCTATTAATTTGTCACTCAGTTGGTAAATCAGTCCATCCAGCCATCCATTCATCCATTCATCCATCCAGCCATCCATCCATCTATTCTCTCTTCATGTTACTGATTCTACTTCCTGGGGAGACTCTGAGTAGCACACACCTGCAATGAGATTTAATTATATGCTGACACACTTATCCTTTGAAATCATTGACTCCAACCCCTTATCATCATACATGATTGTCTGAGGCCTGGAGGGAGTATGTGGTGGAAGTTAATGGAGAGGACTACTCTGCAGCATCCAAGGATGCAGACACACCATTGGAGGACCATGAAACAAAGGCATCATGGGTGGTGGCATGCTTTCAGGGAAAAGTAGACATTTTGTGCCCAGAGGACGAGAGGGAATGTCAGCCCCAATTATGGTGATTACATAAATTGACTGGAGTGAAGCAGGAGCTAAGGGGCATGAAGCAGGGCAATAACTTCTTCTAATGACACCCTGAGGCATGTGTGACTTACCATAGAACATTTGCTGGCCTTCTTGTCAAGCATTCTGAGGAAGGTGACTTAGAAGGCTTAAGAGCTGTCAACAGAGTGCTAAGGTACAAGTGTGCAGGGCAGAGCAAAAATACTATGTGAAGAAGGGTCTCCACCTTGTTCACAAACAACTGCAAGTGTTACAACAGCCCTCATCTTACCCTCCTTTTTCCTGTTGCTCAGGGATGCGTCTCCATCACTCACTTCCCTGTCGTCTCAGAACCTGAGACTCTTCCTTTGTGTTTAAGCACCCTTCAGCATTTAAGCACTCATTTTTTAAAGAGAGGATTTCTCTGTGTAGTCCTGGCTGTCCCTGAACTGATCACGTAAACCAGGCTGGCCTCCAACCTGCCTCTGCCTCCCAAGTGCTTGGATTAAAGGCATGCACCACCACCCAGCTTTCTGTCTCTTTTTATATGAATGAGATGAGAAGAAGTCACAGTCTTCCTAGTATGTTAGGTTATAGATTCCATCTAGTTATCTGTAGTCAAAGGTTTCTCTGGTCCTGCCCAGCTCTGCAGTTCCACAGTCGCTATTAGGGTGTACAATAAATTGGGGGACACAATATATTACCACAGTTATCCATCTTTGAGGACCTACAAGTCACCTAGTGAGCCAATGAGTATGCCTGGCCATGGCCTGTGTCCACTCCTGGGCATACTGGGGTCTCAGAACTGCTGTAGAAGCTATGATCAGCTTGGTAACTTAAGATAACGTGTATTCCCATAGTTCTAAAGGCTGGTAGTCTACAGTGAAGGTGTTAGCAGCCCACTCCCACCCCTGTGGATCTAGGGGAGTTCGTTTCTTTCCTTGCTCACATTTGGTGGCTTCTGTCATCCCATGGCATGTGACTACATCATGCAACCTCTGTCTGCATATATCCTCTAAATGGACCAATTCTTCTCCCTTATCAGGACACTTACTTAGTGCCTGTCCTCGTAATCCAGGGACATCTGTCTATGCTGAGATCCTTACCAGAGTCCCATCTACAGGGACCAGTCCCCTGCTTCTTAGTTAAACCCCTCCCCTGACCTTGTAGGCCTTCCTTTACTGATATGTGCCACAGGCTGAGGCCTCTGGTCTTGGCAGCAGTAGCTCTGATCTGTAGGATGCCTGGCCCACTGTCCCCACACAGATCCATGGGAATAAACAAACAGCATGTGTCACTGCTCTCCAGGCATCTGGCTGCACCATATCCCAACATGTTAGGACATGGGGCCTCTGTGATAAGAACTTGATCACTGAGTACAGGGTAGGGTGATGATGGGGCCTAGAATATAAATGACCCCGGAAAACTATAGCTTCAGAAGTGGGGAACCACCAGCTCTGTGCCAGTCAGCTGCAGAGTCCCTTATGGTACACACACACACACACACACACACACACACACACACACACTACATGAGGCAAGGATAGCTTAGAATGTCACCCTTTGTTCTCTGATATCCTGGCCACTGGGCCTTGGCTTCAAGAACATGGCATTCTAGTTCCCTTGCAATAAACTTGTGAACTGTCACTACACTGCCCTTGGCAGTTAGAAAGGACAGGTTACACGGATATTCCAGCTCTGACTCCTAAGAACCCCATTATCAAAACACAGGCTTGTGGAGTGGATTCCACAGTCCCTTTTGTCACCACAGGAAAGCTGATGTATGCAGTCAGAAGCATGGCTTGGACCAGGCTCTGTTACTAGCGTGCTGTGCAACTGTGAATCTATTCCACCTCTCTGGGCCTCAGTGACTTCACAGGTCGACTTTGAAGATTACGGCACTGTCTTTTCCAGCTTAAAATGATAGCATAATATTTTGAATGAAAAAAAAAAAAAACAAAAATATTGAGATGAAGATGTCAGAAAGAAAACCCATGAGGGCGGCTTCCAGCAGAAACTTGTGTGCTGCAGGTACATCTATGCTGTCAAGATGGCAGCCTCTGGCCATGTGTGGCTACCAAGCACATAATATGCAGGTAGTGAGATCCAGGAGGCAACATTTTAATTACTTTATGTAGCCACAAATAGGTAGGGGCTGCCCTCTGGGCAATGCAAACTCGGGATCTTTTGGAGCTAGGGAGATTTCAGACAGATTGAGGTAATGAGAAGAGGGCCACAGTCACCATCATGCTACTATACTTTAACTTTGTCTTTTCATGATCATGAATACTGCTATTACTAAATCATCATCACCACTATCACCACCACCACCACCACCACCATCACCATCATCACCATGACCACCACTACCACCACCTCATCTGTATCACTGCCGTCACCATCGTCTTCATCATCACCATTATCTTCATTACCATTATCACCACCCACCATCATCACCACTGTCCTTATCACCATCATCACCATTATTATCATAACCATGAGCTGTTAGCACTTTCCACTGGTCTTTTTTTAATCTGAATGAGTGTTTGCCTGCATATATGTATGTGTACCACTCATGCCTGGTGCCCACAAACCCAGAAGAGGGCATTGGATCCCCTGGAGTTAGAATTACAAGTGGTGGTGAGATACTATATGCATGCAGGGAATAAAACCAGGTCCCGTGTAAGATCAACAAATGCTCTTAAGCACGGATCCATTTCTCCAGCCCCCATCCTCTGTCTCTTGAGTGCTTCTCATGCTCCAGGCTTGGTGCGCACTGGCTCACTGCACAAGATTTCATTTAATCACAGAAATAGCAGAGGGTAATGATGATTGCTCTCCCTGTTTTGCAAATGAGTGTGCTGGTGTGAGGTGAGTGAGCCTCTAACGGGCACAGGCCGGCACAGCTGTTAGGCAGAGCTGGGGTTTGATTGCAAGAAGACCAGAAATCATAGCCCATGGGTGAGTCATCTTTCTAGTGTTTTTCCAAAGATCAGTACAACACTGACCAGGACACTGAGCCCTTGGACACTGGTTGTTCATCTGGGACATAGGAGGCAGGGTCACAGCACCCCCAAGTCTCACTTTAAAGAGGTAAAGGTCATGAGCCCTATGTCTGTACACTGTACAGACCCACAGTTTTGTATAATAAATGCTGTTGTTACCTTACACCTGTGACCATGACTTAGAGAAACTCTGGATGCTCTGGGCACAGTGTGCTTATTTCCCTAGACTCTCTCCTTGACTGGGTTATGGGATTCTGGTCTCCAGGAAGGTCTGGGAGTTCCAGCCCTGGCCCTGGACTGAATGGCCAAGTTCGGTTATCCAATGTGAAACATTTACTTTATACACATAATAGTATATTTTTCTCTGTTTGTATGCCTGTGCGTTTAAGTGGGATGGTGAAAATATAATGTACGTTTCCCCTTTTGCCTCAGTGGCCAGAAATCTCAAAGCTAAAACATTAGAAGAGATTTTTTTGATCACTTATCTTCTGTGTTCTAAATGACACACCCGTGTGTGTGTGTGTGTGTGTGTGTGTGTGTGTGTGTGTGCATGCATATGTATACAAACGTGTGTGGAGACCATAGACCACCTTGGTTCTTGTTCCACAGATGTTATCCATCTTGTTCTTTGAGACAGGGTCTCTCATTGGCCTGTTGCTCTCCTACTTGGCTAGACTCCCTGGCTGATGAGACCTAGGGATCTTCCTGTTTCTGTCTTCCGGGTATTGGAAGAACAAGTATGTGCCCACACGCCCAGCTTTTGTGTGTGGGTTCTGGGGAAATTGAACTCAGGCCCTCATACCTGTATAGCAAGGATTTACTGACAGCCATCTCTGCGGCCAGCATGTCTTTAAACTATTATCTTTTCCATATTTCTTTTTATAACTAACTCACCCCGTGAGTCCAGTTCAAATGCCTTCCAGAATTGACTTAGTCAGAACGGACGGGTGACTGAACAGACCTCATCAGGTTCAGATGAACTGAAGCCCTAACACTGACTGGGTTGATGATTAAAAACGAAGATACCACCGTGCAGAATGAGGGGCCTTACCGGAGAGGCAGCCGATGAGAGTGAGATAAAACTTTCTTCTATTAGGAAGAAAAATTAAACAAGGAGTGAAGAGGAAGGAGGGGAAGAGGATTCCCCAGAGGCTTCAAAGCCCCAGAAGTGGGAGGGAAGAAGCAGCGTTGTGTCTGAAGGAAACAGCCGTGTGGCCACTGAGTAGATTGAAGGATCTCTGAGAAGAAAATGTCCTGCGGTTCGCTTCTTGGACGACATGTGGCCCACTGTACGTAGTGCTGGGTATGGGAGGAGGGTGGCAGAATTCAGAAAGGACTGAACAATGGTTCTGGGCAAGAAAGGCCTCCATGATTGGCTGGGACTCCAGGGACACCCTGTCCATATCAGCACACTGCTCCTCTGAGGAGCTGGAGGGATGGAAAGAGGACTGGGGCATCTAATCCCATTCCAAGAGAATCCTGCCCCTCTCTCCCAGGCAGGGGTGCATTGGGGGGCCAATCCTGGGGGACAGAGTGATTACCCCTCAGGGGAGCCATGAGCAAGGAAGCAGAGCACATGTTTCAGGATGGGGCCCAGCCAGGCTGAGGATTGCTCACCTCTTTGATGCAGGGGTGCAGACGGGAAAGCAGGTATGTGGGGCTTTCTGAGGTGATGGAACTGGCTCTGGCTAGGACCTGGGTTCAAAGGTGAGGACGAGGCCAGGTGTCACCTAGCACCCAGACTTGAGGCACCTTTCTCACGTGAAGAAGGAGGTTCAGAGAGGTAAATAAAAGTGAGAGAGCAGACATGGGATTGCCTTCGAGAGTCACATTCATCCATCTTCATCTACACCGGGCACTGAACACACAACCATCATGGCTATGGACTCACAGAAGGGAGACCAGGGGTCAGTGGGGGTTAGGAGAGGGACAAGAAAGCATCAATGGGGTGGTCATGACCAAAGTACATCATGTACTTGCATAAAAAGAGCCCACTGTTATGTGTAATTAATATGTGCTAATAAAAACATAAAAAGTTGTCACAAAGTCTCACACATATTAGAATCAGAAAAAAAAAATTAACAAAGACACATCCACAAGATCAGGGTTTCCCCATTAAGTCCTTTGCCACAACTGTAGCAGTACCACAGCCTGCCAAAAGGGGGCCTCTGCTTGCATGTGCTCTGTGCTCCTTGGATTAGGGGCTTTTTCCCTCAGTTCCTGATACCAGCTTCTCATTGTGCTTCCCGGCTTCCAGCCTTTTGGTCTTTGTACATATTCTCTGTTCATGGTTGGGGTGCGTCATGTTGAACCTTTAGTTACTTAAATCTGACCCTACAATCTATTTTACGTTGCCACTTTCTAGGCACACCCCTTTCTCCTCTTGGATCCTGGCATTCTGACCTGTTTCTCCTGGGCATGGACTTGTGGGGTGATTCTTCCTACCTTCTTGCTCTAGCACTACCCACAGGAACTAGGTTTGCACAGGAGTTGAACAGAAATCATTCTCCCTTTTTGGAATAGCGAGGCTTCAAGTCAAGGCCTACCACATTATCAGAGGCCTGGATGAGGACCTCACCAATCCAGATCTCTAAGAAGGGCATCTCCAGGGTGAGGTCACCATGCTTATTCATCATTGGCTCTGCTCCTTTCCACTCCTTTCTTGAATGCTCAGGACAGGGGATTTCACAGACATAGGCGCTAAATAAGTGTGCAGTTAAATTGCCAGCAGTTCCTAAGTACGCAGACTGTGGAGCCAGTTAGTTCTGGGCTTTCATTCTGGGGCTGCAAGTGACTGGACAACTGTCAGGACATGGACAAGAACCTCTGAGTTCTTGAAAATTCAGGAAATGAGCAACTAGGTGTCCTGAGTCTGGCCTGGCACAGGGAAGGTGTTCAATGAGGTATGGCTGCTTCGGTATGCTAACTACCCTGGGTGAGCCATGAGGAGTGGATGTGTGCCCTCTAGGGGGCAGATCCTGTTCTATGAACCTCAGAGCAAAAGGAGCCTCAGCCTTGAAAAGTGGGGCCTTGGGGGCTGGAGCTGGGCAATCCCTTAGGAGGAGACTTGGGCATACTATAGATGGTTGGACTACAGCATATAGGGACACCTGAGCCTGAGTCCAGCACTGTACCCTATTTTCTAATATGTAAGTAGATTATTAATATGTAAGTAGATTATTTTTTAATACAAAGAATCCCTTACACTTTTCTATACTGAAAGCTGGTTGACACTGGTAGAGATATGACTTATTGGCCGATGAAACAGAAGGGCTAATGGATTACTACAGTGTATTTGAACCTGAGGCTTCTAACAGGGGTAGGAGTTTCAAAGCTGTTAGGTTCTCATGCCCTCTAGTTGGATGGAACAGAGATTATACTATTCATTTCCGGTCACCTTAACTTAAAGTGATGGACTAAAGCGATGGACTATTAAAGTCAGTTTTGCAGTAGAGTAACTGAGAACTGACTCAGGGTTATCTGTTGCTAGTAAGCATTGGTTATATATGGTTATATAAGGAAATTTGGATTTTAAGATGAAAAGGAGGACATTTCCATGTTTGGGTAAGAATGTATAGTAGAAGTCAGTAATGAAGAAGACCCATCTTGGTTATCAATGTTTGGGACAGTTTAGATTAAAGTGCTTTGTGGTATTCAGGTTGAGATAGTTTATTTTTTATTGTGGGCAGGCACGCAAATTCCAGCTAGGGTAGTGGGAGAACAGACTGTGAAGTTCCAGAACTGGGAACTCCACATAGCAAAGGGGAGACTCCATGGAATACTGATACATCCAACAGGCAATTGGCACAGGAGACAATTACTTCTTGGGAAATCCAGCAGGAAATTTAAGGTTGTCCCCCAAAAGTCGTAAGTTTTGATGGCATTAAAGAAGGTGTCAGTACAGTCTGTCATCAGGTGTGAGCAGGGGTCATGGGGTCATGGGGTCACAGGGTGGGCTTGGATAGGGAAGAGAAAACCCTGCCTGTGCTCCTTCCTGTCTGATAGAATCTTATAAACAAGGTGCATTATTAAAGCAGAAGTTTATATACAAGTGATAACTTGGGGCTTAGCTGGGACAATAGTGAATGCCACTTATGGACTGCCTTCTGCATGGTAGGCCTCTGTTGTGTCTACCCAAAGTGAGTTCCATGAACCTTCTCTTGCCATGGGGGGCAGTACTTAGAAAACACAAAAATGACAGGCAGGGATAGAAGGTCTAGATAAGAAGGCTAAATAATCAAGCCCAGATCCAACCATTTGCAGCTCAGATCCAAGATATGTGACTGTACTAACAGGCAGTGATCATTTAAAAAGTATAAAATGAGATTATCAGGCGCAAAACCAAGCCAGTCCGTACTTACATTAATTCTAGAAAACGAAGCACTATCTACAGATGTCCTGTATCAGCAAAACCCATTTGCAAACCAAGCATATTAACAACATTTGATTTTCTTCTGGCACAAAGGCCAAAGAAGGGTAATTGCAGTTATTTATATGTTCAGAAAACATTAGACAATTATATTTATTTCTCAGATGTAAATTGCTTTAGATCTTTAGATCAGTAGTAAAAAAAGAACGAAAATTAAAATAAAAAAGAATACGGTAGATAGCTCTCTAGAACATTCTCAAGGCGTATTTATCAACTGTGCTGAGACATCTCAAGAGAACCATTGCTTGAGCCTTTATCTACTTGCCAAAGGAAGTGAATGCCTTGACTTTAGCATTTCCATACAACTCAAAGAAAGCCGTTCTCCTCTTGCAGTAATATAATTTGACAGCATGTAAAAGAAATGTCTCTAGAACTTTCAGCTTAAGTATAATTATTTGATTAAATAATTTTAATTAAATAATTCAGTTATTTAGTAAAGTGCTTACTATTGCATTTTAAAAAATTATTGGTATTGTCACAACTTCATAAATATGAAATATGTAACACATTACATATAATACACACATACATGTATCTTCTTCCCCATCTACCAAACCCCTCCTTCTTCCTAATAGATAGATCAATTAATTTTTATTACATTTTAAATTTATTATTTTCGTGTGTGTGAATGTGCATAGGTGTGTGAAGGTCAGTAGACAATGTGTGGGAATTGGTTCTCTCCTTCCACTGTGTGAGTCCCAGGGATCAAACTCAGGCCATCAGGCTTAGTGACAAAAGGCCTTACCCAGTGAATCATCTTGTTGGCCCTGAGTAGACTCACTTTTGACCAGACCTCTGTATTAATTTCATAACCATTTTTCTTCATGTAGGTCCTAGAAATCAAACTCAGGTCCTCACGTTGCGAGGCACACACTTTAGTGAGCACCTCCTAGCTCAATTTTTGTCTGTACTACTACCCCAACCACATGGAGGAGGGGCCTTAGGTCTGTGTCCTTCAACCCTTCCTCAGTGGCATTATCACCACTCAGGCTGACAATGGCATCCATTTCCTCCTTGGGTGTCTCTCCTCACTAGTCTATCAACACAAGCAAGGCTCGCCCTGTGTTCTGCTGTATCTAATAGGGCTTCCAGAAGTCTTTAGAATGGATGGTGTTCTACAGTGAGTTCATCCACATCACATTACCACCTCCAGGAGGGAACGGGGAGGCACATAGAAATCAAGAAGCTAAAAAAAAATTGTGAAGCCCAGAAAGCTCCTGAAGTCACAAGATTCACACGGTTGAGGTCCCTCCTTAATGTTATGAAATCAGTAAAAATAATAAACAAACAAAAATTACCATCAAATCACCGTCACCATCACCATCACCAAAAAACTCTCGGGCCAAGGAGACCGTCTTCAGTGGAACTGCCTGCAGATTGGGTGCTGAGCTCAGGGAGGCAGCTTCTCAGGGAGTCTTCCATGCTGGACTGGGCCTTCCCATACGTCTTTGAGTCACCCATGCTCTGTGAGTAATCTCTTATCCATGCTCCTGTAAGTGACCCCAGTAAACTCACTGTCTCACGAAGCGAGCCTTGAGTGTAATTGGCTCTTTGGTGTGTCATGAGGCCCTACCTGGGGTGAATGGATGCCTGCTCACATCTCAGGAAAAGCGATGCAGCTGAATATATTGCTTAAGTCTGCAAATGTGCTCGGCTTGAATGCTGGTGGGTTTCCTGCTCTGCTCTGAGGGGTGCTTCACAGTATGGGCTTATAAAGACTAAGGACAATGATAAAAATAGCCAAACGTGATTCTTTTCCAGCTGCAATAAAGGAATAAATTCTGCATCATTAGGACTCAATGAGAACCAGACTTGAGTAAAAACTAGGTTAAAAGTCAGACCTAGGACCCTGCCAAGGACCCAGAATAAGTTCCAGTGACCATCCCCCTAAGACATTAGACCCTGAGAAAGACAGAAGTGAGGTAGAAATACCAGGCTAGTTCAAGGCCTCTGCTCCTCAGAAGCAAGATGCCCCCTGAACCAGTTCTGTCATCTCACCGCCGCTGGTGCAGGGGAGCAGCTGGCAAGGGGTACTGGCTGGAAAAGGCTGTGGAATAATCTCCGAGGCTCTGTGATACCCAGAAGGATGAGACGCTCGATGGAGCAGCTTGTAAAGTTGCTCAAGGGATTGATTACAAAGCTGTGTTTTCAGGTAATAAGGGCAGACTAGGGGAGCACCTGCTTCCAAAACTGTTTGTGTCCTAGCCAGTGACACCTGATGTGCCTTAGTTCAGTCCAGCTCATCCTCAGGAAGTCAGTCACACAGACCGGCACTGAGCATTTAAAGAACCCAAGCTCCTCATATGTCTGACCTGCCCCCCTCGGATTACGGCTCCCACTGCCCTCCCCACTTGCTCTGCTCCAGCCTCCTTAGCATCCTGGCTGGTCCTTAAACTTTCTAAGTGTGCTCTGGCCCCAGGACCTTTGCTTGTATTGTTCCCTGTGACTGGCAAGGTCAGTTCTTTTCTACTCCCCCGGCTTGCTGCCTCGCTGTCTTTAGGTCCCTGCTCCGAGGAAGAGGAACTTTCTGAGCATCCTACCTAAAGCAGCTGCTTCCTTGATTCGAATACCTGGCTTTGTTTCTCTATCTCACACACTATACATTGTTATCTGTCTTTGTCCCCTTCCACCTCTTTTGGTCGGATCTGAAGCCCACAAAGGCAGCTGTTTTGCCTGGCCCAGAGGTGCTTATTGGGCACCAGCTTCTAAACTTGGTGATACTGCCGAGTACTTCTGAACTTGGTGATACTGCAGAGCACTTCTGAACTTGGTGATACTGCAGAGCACTTCTGAACTTGGTGATATTGCAGAGATCCCAGCCCTCAGGGCTTCTGCTCCAGTGTGAAAAGCACAAGAAAGGAGAGCCACAATCTAGGAGGTTCATGGTCAGGAGCACGCAGCATTCTGAGATGATGACGTTTGTGCTCTGACATCAGCCACAGATGAGAGGGTGGCCCTGGCCTGTGGGAAGGGAGGTTTACCAACAGAGTGTAGACCGAGGGGATGAAATGAGAGAAGACAGGGCATTTTAGGGGGACTCTGTGGAGTAGTGGAGGGGGAAAGAAGTTGGGAGACACTGAACCCAAGTTAGAAAGTACATGAATAGGGAGAACTATTTGGAGCAGTCTCAGTACTGATTGGTTCCCTGTTTTAACAGTCATCATGGAGGGAGGAGCAGGGGCTGAATCTCATGGAGGACTCCAGGGTTGAAAGCCTGGTCCTTAGTGTTTGAGCTACCCGGGGCGGTGTGTGTGTGTGTGTGTGTGTGTGTGTGTGTGTGTGTGTGTGTGTGTGTTAGTGTAAGCCACTCAGTATTGGCTTAAAAACTGCCTCAATGGCAAGAAGTCTGGCTGTCACTGATTATACCTGCATGCTTGTTAGAGCAGGATTTGCAGTTAGTGGCCACCAAGACGGGAGGCAGAGAGCTAGAACGCAAGGCAAACTGCAGAGGGCCGTGTCGCCTCTTCCCGTGAAGTGCTCTGGGACTCCAGCGCAGAGGCAGTTCCTCAGAGAAGGGCTTTGGAGGCTTATGAAAATGGCAGTGTCCCAAGCGTGTTCTCCATTTCATCGTGGACTAGCTTCCTTCTCTGTTCCCCCCAAACGTCCATCCACACCACGCTGCCCAGAGTCTGGGGAGAAGCCACGTTAAGGGTGGGGTTTCTGTGTCAGGGGTGAGCGGAGAAGATCTTGACAGGAGACTGTAGAAGGGCTCCCTCCAGCCTCACAGTTTGAACTTGGCAGTGAGCAGAACGAAGCCTGGGAAAACAGCTACCTGCTTTTACTAGCCCCTTAGCCAAAATTCCTGGGCATGCCAGAGCCTGACTGGCTGGACCCTGATCGAATTTCCCAGTCTTTAAAGACTGAGAGGAAGCCTGCCTGGGCAAAGTTTAGTCTACACAGGAAATATAGGCTGCAGAGCACAAAACTTGAAATCCTCACAACCACCTCACGGACAGAAGGCTCCGCCAAGCGCGTGTGCAGTGACCTTTGTGTAAAAACAAAGCTAACACTTGCTTCTGGTGCTTCTTTCCAGAAACAACCCGGGAAGATGGGTGAAGAAGCCCAGTTGAAAATTCTAGTTTCAATTAGGAAAACCTCACGGTCATGGTTGTGTGTGTGTGTGTGTGTGTGTGTGTGTGTGTCTATGAATACATCAAAACAGTCCCAGCTGATCTTGCTGGGGGCTTTGCTGGGAGCCTGGAGGCCCAATGTGCTCTTTCTAAGAGATCCTTTATGTGATTGTGGGAAGAAAGCTTGCAGGCCTGGAAGTTGCCATTCATTTCCCACAAGGCCTTGCTTCTCAAAGAAGGAAGTAGGAGGCTGGCTGGGCAATGCTCCTTTTGAGGAAAAGGCTGGGCTTCTTAGCCATTTTCTCCCTCACATTGGCCATCAGAGGCCCTGTGAATTATCCTTCAATGGCTCTCCTCCAAACAGACTCCTCTTGTTAGAGCCACGCTCTCTCCATAGATGTTTTAGTCGTGCCATGGTGGGTAGTTTTCAAAGAACAGCAATTCGCAAATTGGAAACAATCCAAATGACCAGCAACTGGGGAGACATTAGGCAAATTACAGTACATGCAGAAGATGGAATATTTCGCAGCCATTAAAAATGATGGGCATGAGTGTTCTGCAGTACCAAGAAATGCTCACGGGACACTATTAAGTGAAATCAAAGGGATATAAAGTTATATAGACAGTACCAATATTTTAAAACTCACACTGTTTGCATTAAAGAACAACAACAAAACCCTCGAGAAGATGCCCTAAGTACTAATTTTTGGCTACCTCTGGATAGCACAGTTGTAGATAATTTTAGTTTCCCTTCTTATGTTTTTCTGCATTTTCTAATAATTAAGAAAACAAGCTTACATATCCTTTCAGGAAAAAAATGACCATAAAAATGAGACTTTATCTCACTTTACATTGCAGCTGTAAAACAACACAGCATTCGAGGAGAACAGAACGGAAGAAGGGCTGGATGAGTAAACCGGTAAGAGTCAGGAAACCGGACAAGTGTGGAGGCTCTGCCTCAGAGTGAGCCTTTGAAGAGTGCAAAACTGTGGGTACAAAATGCACTGGTGGGCAGAGGAGCGGACGTGCTGTTCCGGCTAGTCCCCCCCTTCCCCGTGCTCTGGCGGTGATCCCCATGACTACTGCCCAAGAGTGGGCGTCTGGGGGCTGTGGATGTAACTTAGTGTTGCAGTGTGTGTGAGGCCGTGGTTTGATTTTGGGTGCGGCGGCACCCTCATGAAATCTCAGCACCTCGGAGATGGAAGCAAGAGGATCAGGAGTTCAAGGACATCCTCTGCTATATCCTGCATTTGAGGCTAACCTTGGCTACATGAGACCATATTTCAAAAAACTGGGGGTCGGGGAGAGAAGAGTGGAAATTTGACCTGGGGGGCATGGTGGTTTTGGGTTGCTTGGGTCTGAGGACCTGTTCTGTAGGCCTCTGCTCCCAGGCACACAGTCTCCCTGCTGGACCCCACCATGCTGGGCCAGCTCCCAATTCCCAATGGGCAGTATCTGAGCTAATTTGCACTTATGTCCTTTTTGAATTTTTGGCTTTTTCCCCGGGTGTTCCAGGATTCAAACACAGAGCACGAAAAAGCTGTCAGTTGCAGGCAAATCAAGCATCTTGCCTTCGGGCCATAGAGGAGAGGGAGCCAGCTGGTGGCAGGCACCAGGCCCTGGGGGATGCGGAGACTTGTACTCTGTCATCCTCTCTGGGGCTCTTGCAGGAAGCTGCTTCCCGCACAGTTCTATGCTCTACCTTGGTGTTGTGTCCCGTGCTGGCTGGACTCTCTTACCGACTGAGTGAGTACCAAGAAGAGTGAGAGGCCGACAACCTTCAGCCTGCCTGCCAGGGGTATGGTGCAGGGGCGGCGGCAGACACAGGCATTGGGGTCAGAGCTACACGGGGTGTCAGGAGGACATGAAGAACTCTGGGATCACCGAGTGAGGGCACTCAGCTTCCCGCCAGTCACTAACAGGACTCTGTGACCTTGGGCAAGGCTTTGAATTCTTCACTCTCTGCTTCATTAGTGAAATATGAAGACAAGCCCCATCTATCCCAGAGCATGACCCTGAAGTTCAAGGTGAGGAATTCCGACAGGCACTTTCCTGGGCCGGGCACAGGCTAGCTCTCCGTCCACAGCTGTTCTCGCTCTCCAGCGAAGGCTCCAAGGAGAGCAGAGGGTTTCTGGGGCCTCGGGGGCAGTTTAGCACACACAGTGCCTGCAGGAGAGGAGAGTGAGCACCTCAGGGAGGGGCAGGCTCTGCATTCTGCTCCTCCCCCTCCCTGGCACCAGGGCCTCCTACCTTCATCCCTAGTCCCCTACCAGAGGCACAAAGACAGAAGCCACATGGCAGGCCATAACTTTCCCTATACTTTAATCTCATGGATGACATTCCAAATATTGAACTCCCCAACAGGTAGGTCAAGCTGCAGTCTACTGCTGTGACCTCAGTACAGACAGGGCCTCTCAGGCCCACTGGAAGGCCAGACCCCAACCGTGGTTACTGCAGGGTGTCCAGGACACACTGTGGAGGTGGGACACATGAGGCAGGAGCAGCTCTGTGTGTGTGTGTGTGTATGTGTGTGTGTGTGTGTGTGTGTGTGTGTGTGTGTTTTGATTTGTTCGAGACAGGGTTTCTCTGTGTAGCTTTGCGCCTTTCCTGGATCTCGCTCTGTATCAACCGTTAGAAAAGCATTTGAACATTTTAGTGGTGACACAGCTGTACCCATGCAAATTTGCCTCCCACCATGAATGTTGAAGTTTTTCAATCTAGGGCCTGTGGGTCCACCCCTGGATTACCTCCCAGTAGTAACCATGTAACTGCACGATCTGATCCAGCTTCCAAAGTCCGACTCGACTCAATACCGTCTTCATGATCACAGGCAACTTCTCTGTACCTCCCTCAGACACTCTGCACTCTTTACCCCTGTCAGTGGTGCCAGGTGGGAGCCCCGTGAGGCCCCTTTGTTCCCCCTCTTCTGCTCAGGGACTGACAGACAGCTGCAAAGTGTCGCCGTTGAGTCCCACTGTTCTGGACTGGGCTGCTGACGGAGAGTTCCTGAGCTGTCACTCTGGGGCCTCTAACCTTTAGCCATTTGCTCCTCTTCTCTGCCTCACCTTCTCCATCTGTAATCCAGACCATGCTAACCACACATATCTTGTGGGGTGATCGTGAAGGATATCTGAATTCATTCACCAAAAGCTTTGGAGTGCTCTTGCCCCAACTAAGAGCCGGAGAGGACCGTTAGCTTCCATTACTGCACAACTCACGGCAGACACCGGATGGACACAACTGACTGACTGACTGACTGATGAGTGAATAATGAATCAAATGCTTCAGAGTAAGTAAAAATAACGAAAACACCTACGGAAACTGAAACACGGGATGCTCAAACGTGTCGAGGAGGCACCGCTTCCCTGGGAGGCACATTCTCACAGCGTTGGGGTTGGCAGAGGTCTGTCAGCAGGGACAGAGTCAAAGGGAGAGAGAGGAATGGATTTTCATCTCCTGAGCATGAGGCTGTTGCTGACTACAGTGTTGTCTATGCTTCAAAATCCTGAAGGGGGATTTTAAACATCCTCACTCTCAAGAAATGGCGAACACTGGGGCGAGAGTTAGGCCAACAAGCCCCGTTTGCTCGTGCTTCAGGAGAGTCTGTGGTTACCACGTGTCAATTAGAAATCGAATCTCAGAGGTGGACTCTGGTTACCTTTACAGGAATTTAGGAAATCAACACGTTTCTCTGAGGTTTAAAAACTGTCGTCAAGTTAGATGAGTGACCGGCAATCTTTGTTCCATTTGTTATTAGCAGCATTTGTTGAGGCCCCAGGCAGGGAAAATGCTAGAAGGAAAAGGGAGAGGGAAGGGAAGCATATTGAAAACAAGACTGCTCTGGGTGTGGGCTTGCAGGCTTCTGCCTTGCTCAGGGCTCCTTGTCCCCAGACAGGGCGTGTGGCTGGAAGAGGTGGCCTAGGCTCATGCTTCCGGCCCTGATGTCCTAGCTTGGTTCCTCTCTAGCTGTGTGACACAGGCAAGCTGAACAACCTCTCTGAGGCTAAAACTCATCCACTGGATAGGGCTACCAAAAGGGAATGATGACTGGGGTAGGTTCACAGACTCTCATGAAGATCACTAACTAATGCGCTGCCCTTAGAAGGGAGCTAGCATAGTGGGAATTTCTGGAGAAATGGCATGGCGAGGCTAAGATGGCTATTTTAGAAAGCTCTGCTCTAAGCCAGGCCTGGAGGCATAGACCTAAAAATCCAGCTACTCAGGAGGCTAAGACAGAAGGATCACAAGTTCAAGGCTTGCCTTGGACAACAGACTCAAGAATCTCAACTTAAGAAGTATAAAGACAAGGGCATCAAAGTATTTGCCTAGCATGTGTGAAAACTAGATTTCAGTCTCTGGGTACAGGATTGCCTTCTCCCCACAAATGCAGCTCTATATAATTGAAAGCAACCTACAGGTTTAATACAATACTCATTTAAATTCAAATGGTATTCTGCACACAAACAGAAAAAAATCCTAAAATTCATGTGAATTCTGAGGAGCTAAGCAGTCCTGATCAAAGAGAGCAAGGCTATAGAAATTACAATGTATCTTCAGATTATACTACAGAGCCATAGTAACAAAAACAGCATGGTATGACATAAAACGTACCAGCCGAAGGAACAGAGTGAGTGTCTGTATTGGTTGGCCTTTGGGGGATTGTCTTAGCTAATTAATTGATGCTGAAATACCCAGCCCATTGTGGGTGGCACCATTCCTTAGGTAGGGGGTCTGGACCAGTGTAAGAATGGAGAAATCGAATAGAGCACAAGCCAGCATGTACATGTTCATTTCTCTCTGTTCTTGAGTGTGGAAGTGATGTAACCGGTTATTTTAAGTTCCTGCCGCCTTGACATCTCTGCCATGCAGGGCCAAAACCTGGAATTGTGAGCTGACATAAAGTCTCCCTAAGTTGTTTTCTTGTTGGGGTATCTTGTCACAGCCACAGAAACACAACTAGAACCACCCTTCACTGGGGAAAAGACAGCCTCTTCATCAAAATCAAACACCAAAAAAATCATCCAATTAATAAATGGGCAAATGAGTTGAACAGGAAGTTTTAAAAGAAACACAAATAGTTGCAAGTATATGAAAAAAAAATGTTCAGTATCCATAGCCCTCAGGGACATGTAACTCAAGACTACGGTGAGAGTCCATCTCACCCCAGTCAGGACGGCAAACAGAGAAAACAACAAATCCTGCCCAGGACATGGGGAGGAGCTGTCGTTCACTCTGGCAGGAGTGTAAACTGGGGTATCGATGATGGGAATCAGTATGGGGAGGGGTTCCTAAAATCCTGAAATTGGGCTGCCAAATAACTGAGCCAAACCACACCTCGGTATGTACCGGAGGGCTCAAGTCAGCACCCACAAAGCTGCGTCACACCCACATGCACCGCTGCACTGTTCGTAAGAGCCCAGGGATGAAATTAACTGAACAGGCACTGGATGAGAAAATGAGGCGTTTGTACACAGCAGAGCTTTGTTCAGCCATAAGGAAGAATGAGATTGTGACTTATTTGCAGGAAAGTAGACAGAAGTGGAGGTCATCGTGTTAGCAAAATAAGCCGGACTCAAAGACGAATACCATGTTTTCTCTCACACGGGAAACCAGACTGAAACAGTGTATGTATACAGGACATGAGTGTAGACGAGGTGGGAAGCGGGACCACAGGAAGGGACAACAACAGAGGGTAATGTGTGACTATGAGCAGGATATGTGATCCACATATATTAAAGTGTCATAATGGAATCCATCATTATATATGCCAGTTAGAAAAACTAAACTAAGCTTGGCTGTAAAATGATCAAAGTGGGAACATCCCATCAGGTAGCTGGTCCTGGGTCTGTAATGATTCTCTTCATGGTGTTTGGGGAAGGAGGAGTTCCCTGGCTGCCATCCTAGAATGCTGCTTGCATTGAGTCGCACAGCAAGGTCTAGGAGATGTCTTAGGTCCCTGTCCATCATCACAAGACCTGTCAGTTCCCCACGAGGCCACACCAGCTGCTGAGCATCTGAAAGGAGGCTCATGATGGCAGGGAACCGACTCTTTAGTTTGGTTTGATTCTTTTTCATTTAAATTTAAACACCCACCCATGGGGAGGGATTATTGTACCAGGCTGGGCAGCTGTAATTTGTGATTCTTTGTGTTATAAAAGGAAGGTTTCATGGGCTGGAGAGACAGCTCAGTTGATAAAGCACTGGCTTGAAAGCATGGGGTCCTGAGCACCATCCCTAGAACCTGTCTAAACACATCCAGACATGGTGGTGTGTGTTCGGAAGCAGAGACGTGCTGGGGAAGCAGAGACGAGAGGATCCTTGGGCTCACTAGCCAGCCAGCCTAGACTACTTGGTGAGAGACCCTATCCCAAAACAAAGGACCAAAAGGAATGAGCAAACCAATAAGGTGGATAGCACATGAACAGTGGTGACTCAGAGACAACTTCCGTTGACCTCTGGCCTCTAGACACACTGGCACTCACGTGAACACACACACACACACACACACACACACACACACACACACACACAAATAAAAAGAGTAAAGTATTTCCTCCCTTCCTGCAAGGCAAGGAGAAGCCGGTGTCAGACCCCATGGGCTTGCTGTGGTGTCCAGTGGGGCAGATCCAGAACAAGTGTGGTGCCTGTCAGCAGTCAGGCTACGCCTGTATGCTACGGGGGAGGGGGGGTGAGGGGGGGGTGCTGCCCTTCAGCCTGAGCCTGCCCCTCAGCTTGTCACTTGTGGGCACAAGCGGTCCCTCTCCCCAGATAAATTCCCTGGGTAACTCAGCCGAAGCTGTTTAACAAGTCCTGAGGCTGCAGATGCCAACAGCTCAGATGCTGGAGTCCCATTTGCCTGGATGCTGTCCTCAGGGATGCCTCGCCTCTCCTTTGCACAGTTCCACATTAATTTACCAGCCTTGAGCTGTGTAGAGGTACTGGGCCACCTTGGGGAAGCTGTGGGTGATCATTAAACTGGGAGCTGTGCTTTGGTGGTGGCCCCAGAGCTTGCATGCTGCAGGCTGGCCATGTCAGGACAATCCCACATTCCATTTGTTTAGGTAACTGCAGAGGGCTTCTGGGATAAGAACGGAGGCTGCAGCCCCCCCTCACTGGGATGGTTATTAGGCACCAAAGATCATAAGCCCCCACCACTAGGCTTATTTCTTGTCTGTATGTGTCTATAAAAATGGAGGTTGGTATAAACTTTGAGCAAAAACAAAACAAAGAAAAAATGGTAATACCTTGTTACAATGCTGAACAGGCCCCAACAGCTTCACCTGGGAGCTAGTTAGAAGGAAACTGTGTAGGCTCCACCTTCAGGCCTCATGAATAGGGTCTACATTTTATCAAGATCCCAATCCTTAACCTGTTCCAAGCCCACGGGATAGACACTACGACAGCAGGGTGATGACGGCCATTGTTCCTAACGCGCACAAAGACCTTTAAAGTGTTTAAATATACCAGCTCACAAAGCTTCATGAGCACCCCCACAGTAGTTTCTATGATAGTCCAGGAAAGTGAGGTTCAGAGTGGTTAAGTGACTTGTCCATGATCACTCAGCTAATGAGTGTGCAAGTCAGGATCTCAATCTGAGGACTCTAGCTCCAGAATTAAAGAATGCCCAAAGCATGTTTCCCTTGTTTAACACGCATGTGCACCTGGAAGGCAACCTCACTGTATCTTGTAAATAGATCAATTACTCTTCATCAGTTTTTTAAAGTGCTGAGATAGAATGAATGGGCTACGATGTTGGTTGGACTCCGAAGAAGAATGATGTTCTTACTATCAGTTTAATTTGTTTTGTCTGCAGACATGGATGTGAGGGTTACACTGCACTCTGTCCTCACCAGGTGCTGAGCAGATGCTGAGTAAATAGCAGCATCTCATGCCAGCATCACCTCCCTCCTCAGGGGTCCTTCCTGATCTTCACTGATGACAGTGGGTCTCTCCATCTTCCTTCCAGCCTAGGCTGTTGCTGTGTCCCCAGATCCTCTCCTGGCCAGGACCAGCCTCTATGTCCTGACACATTCTATACCCAGGACTTATTCAAACTTGCCCATATATATCTGACCATGAGCTTACTTGCTGTGTCTGTCAGGTGGGAGGAACAGGTGACGTAGCTCCTGCCTCAGGGTGATCATGTGAGCACTGGGTATGCACCCAAGGAGTTTAGGAAAGATCCTGCCTGAGATCACTAGGCATCTGAGCGGGGCCAGTCTGGATTACAGGTGAAGAATAGCACCTGTGTGTGTCAGTGACTGCACGAGGCATGTGATTTCAGCAGTCACCCAAACGGCTGAGGAAGTAGGAGTCATTTCTGGCTGACAGTTGAGGAAACAGGCCTGGAGGGTACAGCATGTGAGCTGCAGAGCCCGTACGAAGCTGGCGGCTGCCAGGGTGGGCACTGACAATGTGGTGGGTGCTCCGGGGCAGCGCCCAGGATTCTCAAGTGTTAGAATGCAGCCCCATTTGGTCCTGCAAACGTCTGCCTGGTGCTTAGGACATGCTACGCACTGAGCTAGGTTCTTGTTACTTAGCACAGTCAGGTGGGAGGGAAGGGTTGGTAGAAGAGGTGATGCCCAAGATCACCTTGAAAGAGTGATCTGAGGATGGCAGCCTGCTGGCGGCATGGGAGGAAGAGAGTACTCCCCATGGAGGGGAAGCATGGACAAAGAAACTGAGGTACCACTTTGCAAGTTCTCTGTAAGTATGACTGTGGATCTTATGAATCCTCTAAGCCTACTGGGCCTTCAACCTGAATGAAACAAGTGAGCTTCATCTATTCCAGAACTTCACTTGACTTTAAATCCCATGTCCAGTGGCAGAACAGTTCATTGAAAACCTATGCTTTCAGGGGTCAATCAATGAGCAGGACCTTGTTAATCGATGACAGGTTCTATTCAGTCCCTACCTCACTATGTCATGAAGCAACCGAAACACCTTTGTCTGCAGTCATGGTGCTTGCTTGCCACTGGCCATGTGGAGTTCGTCTTTATAGCTTTTTGGTACTCATCATACCCTATTTACAATATGTTCATCTTATGACATGTAAACACTCATGAAGATCACAAAAGAGTCTAAGGACTTAAGAAGAGGCTTTCCAATGTTATTATTTTAAAAAAATCCATCATTTGTTAACAGAAAGACAGCCTAGTGAGTATGAACACACAGCAGAGGTCACCTCTAAGGGGTCAAGTTCTCCATTCAGCTACATCCCTTGGGCATGCTAATTAACTCCAGTCAGGACCTAGAAAGTTCATGAACATATATGTTTTACCTTATGAAAAATGCAATGGTATTTAAAATTCAATCTGAATTTTTTAAAAGTGACAGTTACAATTCACATTAAGGTCAGCATTTTTGTATTTTCTGGAAAGGGCCAAATACTACTTTCAGTTTAATGAACATTCAAATATCTCTCACTAGGAATTGGCTCTGCCACAGTTCAAAAAGCTGCCATATAAATAATATGTAAGTGAATGAGTGTGGCTGTGTCCCTGTAAAACTTTATTTTCAAAACTAGGCGATGGACCAGATTTGGCCCATGGAGCAGCATCTGCTAATGTGTGCACCATGTTGACTTGCCGGCTCGCTCATGAACTTTAAAACTTTACAGACTGGCATTTACTGGGGTGAAAATAATTGTTTCCCCTAGCCAGTTAAAGCAAGTTGCAGCCATGTTCAGTTTACAGTCATATCACATTATAAAACTTTGCCCCCAACATCAATTATTTCGAATTGGCATGCATATTTTCTTCATTACAAATCATGTAAATGGTGGTTGAGATCGGGGCCAGTTTCCAAAAGCCCACTGTAATGGTTACTTTTAGCTATTAACTTGATGGGATTTGCAATCACCATGGAAACAGATCTCCGGGCAGGTCTGTGAGGGATTAACCAGGTTAACTGAGGTGGGAAAACCCACCTAACTGTGGGTAGCACTGTTTCCTGGACGGAGTTCTAGACTGAAGACAATAGAGAAAGAAGCCGAGCACTGGGCTCTACCCTTCTCTGCCTCCTGCTTGTGATGCAACATACCTAGTCATCTCATGCTCTTGTGTTATGACTTCCTTGCCCTCAAACTGTGAACCCAAATAAGTCCTTCCTTGTCTAAATTGCTAGTACAAGACAAATAACTAATTCATCCACCAACAGCTGTGTAGCAAGCAGGACGCTTTTGTGTGCCTGTTCATCTGGGCCACCAGCCCTGGGCTGGGCATTTAGTACCAAAAAATGAGCCAACATGATCCTCTCTTTGAACGAGGAGGTGGCATCCTTTTTCTGAGAAGAGGTATTATAATCCTTGCTGAGGTTTCCAAAGCCATCTCTTCTAGTCTCTTCTCAGCTTTCGAGGCTTCCAGGGTGTGTCCTTGTGTTGAGACAGTATTTTGGTTCTCAGCTGTTAAAACTGGTTAAAACTACTGAAGTATGAAAATTAAGCATGTGTGTTTTATTATTACTTAAAAACAGTAAAGTAGAAGTGTGTAGTGGGGACTTTCCTGGCTCCCAAGAACCAGAGCTAACATTCTCAAATTTGAGAATTCCCATGCTATATGTCATATTTCCCCAAGCTACAAATTCCCCTACAGATTTCCCTGCAAAGGTTCAGGCATGTATTCTGAAACTACCCAAGCATGACAGGTGTCATATCTAGCTGACAAGAGTGGCTACAGAGACTTTCCCTGTCTTGAGCAGTGGTGACAGAAGTCTTCTAGGGGCACCACATGGCCAGTGGTAGTGGTGTGACATCAGGTGTCTATATCACTTCCACTGATGCGGGCCTGGGTGTCACTTGGATACTGCTCTAGGCTGTGAGCCTGGAGCTCTGGCTCTCCGGCTCCCTTGGCCATCGGAAGCTTTGGAGGATGGCTCAACTCAACATTCTGACTCAGTTTATCTAAGACCTCATTTGCACAGCAGGCCAGTGCCCCATGTTCCATTCAACATGAATCTCGGGAGCCTTGCACTCTGCCACCCTGGAGGAACTACCATCTGCCCAGGGGATACTCAGGTATGGGGACAAGGTCTGCCTGAGTAGTTGTGGGGATTTCTCTGGCTTACAAATCCCACGTCTCCTGGAAGAATCTCAGAGATTAGCAACCAAGGTCCCTTCAAAAGACAGTTACAAGACTGAGGAATTCAGGAAATCCTAAAGCTCCGGGTCCTTGTCAAACATTTCTAGTATCATCAGGTCAGATGTAATTTGTCAACATGTGGCCATTCTGATGGTGCACGGTGTTGCCTAATAACATAGCTGACACTGCAATTTTTTTCCCCAAGTTTCCAGGGGAATAGAGCCATAGAATTTATCCCAGGTTGACTTCTCACACTGAAGAGGGCAGGGTGTATGAGCCTTGTACCCATGCCCAGCCTCTCAGAGGTTTCCTTTTGCTTTAAGCAGTCCCCTGGGCTGAACTTAGGCAAGTAAGAATACTGTGGAATATTTACATCCAGCCTTCTGGGTGTTTTGCACAAGCCTAGGAAAGCCCCTGGGAGTCTGTTGAAATCAGAGCCTTGCTCACCCCATAGGTGGAAGTGTGCTAAGAAGAGAATGATACAGGAGAATTCTTGATAAAGTGAAGCTCTAGGAAAATATAACTGGGTGATATTAACCTCTAAGGTTCTGCTGTGTTTGTTTTATAAACTCTGTTTCTTCGAGTGTAAACTCTCTGAACAGTAAGGCTTTTTGTTACACACTGTTAGTTTTCCTCCAACACTGGGCAATTGATGAATGGGTGATGGTCATGGTTGTGGTTGAGATTCCCTCCAAAAGGCATTCTGCCACATTTGCTTGTAAACTCTGCTCGCTGAAGAGGTAAGAGCTTTTGCTACCTCAATCAATCCTGGTTTTTTCCTTCCAGAAAGACTGGGGCAGGCAGACCTGTCTGGCCTACTCTTCCCAGCGAAGCCCATCATCGCTCCTCCCTGCAGCACTAGCTCATTAAGGCCACAAAGCACTCCTATGTGTCCTCTTATTTTTTACATTGTGGCAACAAATGAGTGAATTCATCCATGGCCAAAGACATTGAAGAATCACTGATATTTCCAGCAAAGATAATGACTTGGGAGACTGTCCTCAACATAAGTTGATTCTATTTTAAAAAGTGGTTCACTCTCACCATAATATTAAGGTGTTTGAACGTACCACTACTGTTTGGAAAATAAACAGCTTAATTATAAATCTCACAAAATCTGTTGGAATTTTAACAAGGGGATACACCTGCCATGCTTGACAGCCTCTAAGCTCTAGAACATAGGCTACAGTTATTTCATATGCAGGCTGAGCTTCTTCAAGCACCACAGACAACAACGGAACCATGCAGAACAATGTAGCAACTGGAGGACTGTGTCCATGTGACACAGAAAATAGCATCTGTGGTCTACTTCTTAGCAACTCAGTCAAGACTCTTCGGACTGGAAGTGATAGTACGAGGTATGAAAAGTGCACATCTTACTCAGCTGTTCCCTAGACTCTCTGCTGGCATTGAGAGACCTGTGTCAGTCCTGTTCCTAAGGAGATAATGGCCTAGGAAACACATATAAACACACACACATATGCACCGCACACACACACACACACACATACACACACACAAACACCGTACACACACACATATACACCACACAGACAAACACACATATACACTATACACACCACACACACACTACATACACACACTACACAAACACATATACCACACACACATATACACTACACACAAATACACACACAATATACACCACATACACACCAAACACATATACATATATAACACACACCACAAACACACATCACACACCACACACACACTAACACACATATATACTACACACACATATATACCACACACACATACACATCATTCACACACCACACACACACCACACACACTAACACACAAACACACATATACAGCACACATATCACACACACACACCACACATACATCACACACATATACCACAAACATCATAGACACACACCACACACATAACACACACACACATTACACATACACATACATACCACACACACATACATCACACATACCACACACACTAACACACAAACACACATATACAGCACACACACACCACACATACATCACACACATACGCCACAAACATCACAGACACACACCACACACATACCACACACACATACCACACACACACATACATCACACACACACACACACACACACACACACACATACACACACACACATACACACACACACCACATCCCTACCCAAATTTGTCAGAAGAGAGAGCCGAGAAGATGCCACTGGGTAGGGGTGGAGCAGTAATTCAAAGCCGAGTCCTAGCTCCCAAGGTAAGCTCTCTTTGGAGGCTTTGGTGTGAAGTTGACCGGAAGGAATCTGGGGACCTCTCTCCCCCGCGATCCCTGTGTGAGGGTTTCAGAGACTAAACTCCTAAGTGTTAAGGGACAGGAAGAGTGGTTCTGGTAGAAGGAGCCACTCATGAGCTTCTGGGAGGAGGATAAGAACATTTCAGAGGAACAAATGAGGGCAGCTTCCTACAGATACAGCAATGTCCTGTAGCGGCAGTGGGGAGGACTCTGCTCCGTATGCCAGGATTGCCGCGCTGTCTTGGCTCTGACATCTAACTCACTGCTTGTCCCTGTCCCAGGAGCAATGTCCTTTCTCTGTTACAGACGACAGGAGAGTCAAAGAAGCGAAATCACTTGTTCAAGTCCTCAGCGCTGCAATGCCGGGCTGGCGCTCCTAGCTGGTACCCACCTGCCTCACCAAGCTGTAGGATTTCCAGAAGATGAAAGCGATCAGGACTTTAAAAAATGTTAACATCTACTTTGGTTTTTGAAAATTCAACCAAGGAGGAATGGAAAGAATGGGATAAACGGCTTTGAGGAAATCCGGGACATGTAGCTCATGTCTCTTTCAAGTGTGTCCTGGAAATTCTGCATTCCTTAGTGGGTCTCTTTAGGCTTTCAACCGCTCCAACCACACTCTGAACCCAGAAATAGACTCAAGAAGGGAAAATGGCTGCTGATAAACACAGTGGGTATAGAACCACACAGTTGTGTGAGCAGGGTCACGCGACAGCATGCTATCAGGTCTTACAAGTTTAGATATGGTACTGTGAGGAGAGTGGAGCCCGCCAGGGGTTATTAAGTCTCACTTGAGTGCAGACCATTGAGAAATCAGCCTCAGTCATCAAGACAGAGAGAGAAGGAGCTCCCGAAGCACAGCCACTGCAGCCGGGGCTGCAGAAGGGAACAGAGAAATGAGATGTCACAGACGTAGCGTAAGACACGCGCTGTAGAATGCTGTCCTCTGGGTATAGTGTGGCGGTTGCTCCATTGAACCATCAGTATCTCTGATTACCCTAAGGAGACCCGGAGAAGACTGGGCCATTAACTTTCTAACATGGTGGAGGAGGGGCTCACAAGGCCTGCTCCTCCTAAGATTAAGAGGCAGTTAACAGGATTGGTTGGAGGAAGGCATGAAGGCCACACCCCTCCTCAAAGATATAATATATATAAAGCTTTACATATATATATACACACACATATATACACACACATATATATGTATATATATGCACACACACACTCACTCTCAGTGTGTGTGCTTGATTAAACTCACTGTCACACTAAACTAGAGGTGTGTGGAATCATTTCCTGATCTATTGTTTGGTGCCTTATCTGTCATATGTGAACATATGGCTGTTCATCCCTCCAGGAAAAGTCACACAGCAACATGCTGGCCAGTTGGATGCAAGAGGAGGCACGAGAGTCCTAGCTTTCTAAAGCCAATGGGAGTGTCTTTCTTAGAGACTAGACACAGGAAGAGCAGCGGATTTGGGGATATGATGACTTCAGCTCTAGGAGGATGTCAGTACCCCCAAGAGTCATGTTCCATGGGCAGCTGGAGTTGGATCAGCACATGCTTTCATTTCATAAGTCCCACTGTGCACCTAGCATTGATCTTGGCACTGGCTGTGGAGTGACGGGCCAACCACACATTTAGTCCCTCACCGTGAAGCCCACAGGCATTGCACAAGCATAGGACTCTGTCTGGAGTCACAGGAAAGAACAAGGGGGTGACAGGAATTAGTGAGAGTGTCAGACTAGGCGTGGGAACCTGAAGGGGAAAGCAGGGTGGAATGAGGAGATTCTGGAGCTAGAAGCAGCAGTGTTTGGCTGGGGAGGGAGAGCATCATCTACAGAGAGGCAAAAGTAACAAGGTGAGCAAGGAATATCAACACGGTCTAGGCTCTGGAAAGCTTGGCACCACTTAGACTGAAGCTCTGAGTCAAAGAAAGGCAGGTCTGGTGTGTGGCTGAGGTTAGATTTTGTTCAGGGACCGTGGACATTTCAGCACCTCCCAGTGGGACTTGTCTGCACATGGGAATTTGCCTAGGGTGTCTGGCCTGGAAAGTGAGAAACCGAGGTGACTCCTGACCCATCAGCTTCAGATGACTGGATGCTGACACTAACTTGGGATTCCTAAAATCCAAGAAGATTCCCATTGCCTGGCCAACTTTTCATCCTGTTGTCTTAACAGAAAACTGAGAGGTGGGAGGGTCTTAAGGGAGCCCACTGAGGCCCAAGCTACTATGGTAGAAAAGCATCCACTGAGTTTTTTAAGGGCCACTTCAATTCAAGTGACAGAGAGGAGCCCACGCTGGGAGTCACTCAGCAATGTGTGATGACCACAGTGAGAGCAGTGAAGGGGCATTCATGGGACACGTGTGTGTGCTAGGCACTATTCAACTCACTTAAGTTTCCAACCGCCCTGTGAAGAATTTACTTTTTCTGTCCCATTTTACAGAGGAAGAAAACAAGGCACAGTGAAGGCATTTCCCCAGGACCTCAGTGTTTACTCAGAAGTGCCTGAGTTTAAGCCCAGGCAGTATATCTTAGCGCCTGTTCTCCTAAGTGCTTCTCTGTATGGATGGGCGTCACTGCCATTGGACTTAGACCAAGGAAGGCCTGTGAGGAATCCTGAGAAATGGTGTGATTCAGCTCCCCGGTGTGTAGAAGGGAGGCCGAGGCAAGCAGAAATGGAGGGACGCAGCTCAGAGCCCCTTCCCACAAGGATTCCATGCTACAGGGACAGCTAAGAAACCTCTCCCAGGACAGCCTAGCACCTGCTCCACCCGAGAGACCCTCTTCTGACTAAGCAGCTGCTCTGGTCCACCTGGGGCCCCAAGGTAGCCAGAAGAAAGAAATATGGAGACATCTCAGGAGGTAGCACCCCAAACTATCTTTACAAGGAAGCCAGACTGCACCCCAGTTCCTGCCTCTCTGAGATATGCAGGTACACTCCCATGACCCAGGCCAGTTTTATTCCATACAAGATCAGCCACAGATCAAGCTATTTCCAAAACCCCACCAGGCTTTAAGATGTCTCCCCAGGGCACGAAGTTCCCCTCCAGTGTGCTATGGAATAGGGGCAGCAATTCCCTCCCATCCCCGCACTCCCAAACCTCTCCATCTTAGAGAGCAATGCCAATCCACCACAAGGCTGTGGTGAGCCAAGAGCTGTTCTGTGACCCTCGGAAAACAATCAAGGCATACCTTTCCACCTGGAGGTTGACCTTGGAGGGTTCCACGTTGGGATTTTCCCACTCCATTTGTGGGCAGTGCATGAAGTAGCAGAGTGTGTACAGGGCCTCTGGCTCCCAGTAGAGCGCCCCCTGCTTGTGATGCAGGGGCGTGCCATTTCCATGGTGCTTCGCATTGAGGGGCTGCAGGTGGTGCATCGCCCGGGATACCAGGTCACCTGTGGACAGAAGCAAGATTTCAGAACCTCCAGGCACAGACGCCAACCTGAGGATCTTAGCAGAGACTCTGGACCCTGGTTTCCCCAGCCTCTACATCCCACTACAGTCCCACGTCAGGCAGAGAGGAAAAACATTCGCTGGCCGTGTGACGGTCAGGGACATGGTCTGAAGCACAGATGGCAATGGAATCATTTGCAGTCCTGCTCTTCTAGAACTCCAATTGCACCCCCGACCCATGTAGCCCCGGATGGCCTCAAAGTCACTGTGTAGCGGAGGATAACTTGGACTTCTGATTCTGCCTCCATCTCCTGAGTGCTGGGATTACAGGCATGAGATATCACACCCAGAGTATATGGTGGTGAGGATGGAGCCCAGGGCTTCTTTGCACATTCTAGGCATCCTACCAATTGAGCTACACCGTCAGCCCAGTGTCTAACAAGGCACAGGAAGTCCTTTGTGCTCTGCTCCTGTTGAGTGCCTCTCCTGACTCACGATGCCCTTTATCATATCCACTGCATGGCTGACAGTAAGACCCCAGAAAACTATGCTAGAGCTGTCCTGTCCATTTCAGTTAGCATCAGAAGAGCCCATGTCCTTACTGTCCTCTCCTCGTACAATAACTCACACTTACGTGGTTCCTGGTGCCAGCAACAGTTGGGATGCTTTAATCCATGCCCAAAAAGTAGCTTGGACTTGACATACACCCCAAAAGCTGTGTGGCCTATGGTTTTCACAGCAGGGACCTTTGGGAGGTGCTTAAAGCCTACGGGGTTAGTTCATTGGTGAGTTCCTGGCTTGTGGGCTGTTGGGAGGCAGTGGAAACGTTCGATGCCTTCTAGGGGGAGGAAGCTGGTTACTGGGTATGCACCTTTGAGAGGTATATTTTCACCTCCGGTCCATGAGTAGAGTCCTTTACTCTATCACATACTCCCTGCCATGATACTCTGCCTCAGCACAAAGATGGACCCTAGTGACCACAGATTGGCTACTCAGAAACTCGGCCAAAGTATCCTCTCCTTTAAGTTTATTTCTTGGGCATTATGTCACTGAGATACGTGTGCATACATGATTTATGTTTCACAACATTTGTGCAAGTACCCACGGAAGTCAGAGAGTGCTAGATACCCTGGAGCTGGACTTACAAGGTGGTTATGAATCACTTGTTGTGGGTCCTGGGAGCTGAACCTGGGTTCTCTGGGGCATCTCTCCAGCACCTGATACAGTACTTTTAAGGTCTATTTACAGCTGAAGAAATGGGAGTCCAGAAAGGTTCTGTAACTTCTCAAGGTTACAGAGCTATAAAACATGTAAGAGGAGAGTTGGGATTTGAACTTAGGACTCTGACTCCAGAATCCATGCACTTAGCCACACTCCTTGAGCACGGGGGTCTGTTTCAGCCTTCTCAGGACTAGCAAACCTGAGAACACGCTGTTCTTTTTTCTCCTTTTTCAAAGGGAAGCCAGACTTTTTATATTAATTTTTATTTTTAATTATGTGTATGCATGTGTGTATGAATGTGGGTTTGTTCCTGTATGGTATCCACAGAGGCCAGAAGAGGGGATCAGGTCCCCTGGAACTAGAGTTCCAGGTGGTTGTGAGCTACCTGATGTGGTGCTGGGAACTGAACTCCGGTCCTCTGCAAGAGCAGCAGGAACTCTTAACTGCTGGGCCATCTCTCCACCCTCAACCCAGACCTCTTACTCAAGCCACACCTGGTTCTCACGGGTCACAGGGCAGATCTTCTTCCTGGGGGTGGCCGACTGAGCTCAGAAGCCCGCACTTGTCCTGGCCAAGACAATGGTTCCATCCTTCATGAGTGTTGGCATGCCAAAGTGAGCAGTCTTTGCTGCTACTTGCTCAATTCTAAATGTGCTCATTTTGTCTTATTTAAATACATCCATGTAATGAGGGAAATTATGCCACTTTCTCAAATAGAATATGAGCATCACTTGCCATAAATAGAACGTAAATCTGATGAAGACAGCTCAATTTTGGTTCTGCTTTCTTCTTAAGTGAATAACAAGCATCCGAAACAAGGTTAGGGGCTCATATCAAACGGAGCCTTGGTTAAATAATTAAGGTAAAAGCGGCTTTAAAAGAACCAGAGTAGGAGAAATGACCTCTAGTGCACTTGCCCTGGCCACTGAAGCCATCTCAGGTACAGTGGAGTGTGTCACACACCTTTG
>NC_081434.1:45144530-45154530 GCF_949786415.1 Peromyscus eremicus
CCCTGGAATGTGAGGTGCTTTGGTGGAAGGAGGTGGTGTGGCTGAAATCAGAATCGGCAGTGGCTGTCTGCCTGAGAGAATAAAATCCAAAGTGCTAACGTCATTCCACAAGGCCCCAGGATGCTATCCACTGTCCCCTCTCTGGACTTAACTCCTATCATTTCCTCCCATTGCATTCCATCCTAGATCATGCCAAGGATATTCTGCCTTAGGCCTTTGCTCATACCAGTCCATTGGCCTTTAAGGCTCTTCCCCAAGATACTGAGACTGTCCAATGCTGTTGTCTTTGAAGCTTCCCTGTTCCACATCACCCTTATCTGCTCTCCTTTACCCCGCCTTCCCAAGCCCCTTCAGCCTCAGTAAATCCCCAGGCCTGTTTATTGCAGTTGTCTGCCATTTCCTCCCACACAGTCCAGCACATCCTTGAATGCCTATTCAACTTCTCCGCTTTCCCGCTGGCTGCTACTCTTCCTGGTGTGGCATGGGTATTGTCTGCTCTGGTGTGCTCAGTGCACGGCATTTGACACATGTCCATTTCCCTTTTCTTGAGAGGAGTGCTCCTATTTTTCAGTATAAAGTTGAAGAAAGGAAAAGACAGGGCATTCAACCCCTTGCCTCACTCCTTCCCACACGCACAAGGAGCTGAGGAAAATGCCGTGTACAAGGAATGTCAACTCTGAAGGATTGAGGACTGTCAGCACTGGGGGGGTCATGGGTCATCTCTTGTTCCACTGACTATCCCCAAATTAAGATGAATACCTGTTCGCTCTTCCCAATGGACTCTTACGACTTTCAACTGCCAAGACAGAAACGGGAAAGAAAATGCTAGTCTGAGTGATTTTGTTAGAACGCTTGCATTACCCCAATTGTTTTGCAGACTTTTACCTCTCATTAGGCGTGTTTGGGACCAGGAGTGAGTGTTGCAGATTTTTATTTTTATTATTTTATTTTATTTTATTTTTTGGTTTTTTTGAGACAGGGTTTCTCTGTGTAGCTTTGCGCCTTTCCTGGAACTCATTTGGTAGCCCAGGCTGGCCTCGAACTCACAGAGATCCGCCTGCCTCTGCCTCCCGAGTGCTGGGATCAAAGGCGTGGTGCCACCACCGCCCGGCTATTTTTATTATTTTAGATTGTGGAATATTTGCATATGCATGACAAGATATCTTGAGGCTAGGACCCAAGTGTAGACATGACATCCACTTGTTTCATGGAACTTTACACATAGGACCTGATCATGTAAACATTTAGCTAATCTTGTGCATGGCCCAGAGCATCCGCTGTGGGATTCTCTTCCTGTGCACTAGGCTACTGTCCTTATGGACACATAAAGGTTCTGACTTTGGACTTTTACATTAGGTAACTCTCTGCATCGCCTCCCACCCCCACCTATCAGTCCATGAACAGACCTTGTCGTGTATGTTTGCATGTACAAACTGTAATCCCACTGGGAAGGCAGCAGAGCGTATTTACATCTGACATTTAGTCCATGCTGCTGCCTGGGTCTTACTGTTCTTACTGCCTTCTGTTTTCTGCACTAACTCATGGTTCCTATAATCTGCTTTCTGTTATTGTAACAAATCCATGTGATTATGAACTTAAAAGTTTATGTAGGCTCACGATTCTGGAGGTTTCATTTCCATGACTGATCAACTCTAACTGCCTTGGCCTGTGTCAAGAAAACAGGCCCTCCGTGGGGGAATGCAGTGGAACAGGGACTGCTCACTCCATGACTAATAGAGGCGGGCAGAGGGAGCGAGAAGCCCACACTTCTGTTCATGAGCACCCCCAGTGTGGGAAACCTCCTACTAGGCCCCACATCTTAAAGAGGACTAGCCAGTAGTCCCACACTGGGGAGTAAGCGTTTCTACACCCATCTTTTGGAGACACTTGCCAAACTATAAGAATCTTCAACCAAAACTTTTAAATGACTCTACTTTAAAGATGAGAAAACAGACATGAAGAGAAGACAGCCCAGGACACACAGGCAGGAGGTCTTGAACTTGGCTGCCTTTGATTCTGAAATCTGTGGCCCCCCAGTTGCCATGGTTACAGGCCCCCTAGCAGGTGGGAAGAAACTGAGCCTTTGCTATCAGTTCCTGATTGATTTCTGCTAGGTACCTATCCCATATTCAGATAGCATGAGTTCTCCCAAGCTTAGTGGCTGGAGGTCAGCTGGATGCTGTAACTGTGTTTACTCGTCACTTCTCTAGACCGGTAGTTGGAAGAAGAGGGACCATGTCTGACAGAAACTCACTGTCAGCCCCAGGCACATCGTAGGAAGGAGGTATTACTGAAGGGATTGTGTTTTGTACCATTTAATAAAACTGTTGAATACTTCCCTAATTAGATCTCTCATACAAGTAATACTAAATAAATAATATAAAACCTCACCGCCTCTAATCAGAAGCAACTTAAAGGAGACCCTGCGGGGCTGGAGAGATGGCTCAGAGGTTAAGAGCACTGGCTGTTCTTCCAGAGGACCTGAGTTCAATTCCCAGCACCCACATGGTGGCTCACAACCACCTATAATGAGACCTGATGCCTTCTTCTGGCCTGCAGACATACATGCAGGCAGACCACTGTATACATAATGAATAAATAAATTAAAAAAAAAAAAAGGAGACCCTGACTTCTTCTGGTTCACAGTTTGAAAGTCTCCAGTCCGTGGTGGTTTGGTGGTGAAGTCACGGCAGAGTTCATGGCAGTGGGAGTCTGAGGGATGGGATTACTCACAGCTCTGAGGACCTGGAAGCAGACATCACCTGGGACAGGACTATAATAAATCATCAGATCCTCCCCGCTGTGATCCACTTCCTCCAGCTGTGCCCAACTCTAAGATTCCACAACCTCTCAAAACAGCACTACCCGATGAGAAACAAGTGTTCGAACACGGGAATCCATAGGTGACAGTTCAGTTTATTGAAACCATTATATATATATCACATGGATATGGTTTGAATACACACACACACACACACACACACACACACACACACACCACACACCCCAGGCAGAAACGTCTAGGAAGGAGGAGTATGAATTTCTGGTTGACAGATTTCTTCTGCCATAGTGAAGAATAAGCATGTTCTCAAGTGGCTATTTCCAAGTCAGCTGTCCATCAGCTCACAGATCCAAGTTAGAAATGTCATACTCTTAGGTAATGTGTCAAACCTCATCTATCAGTATAGACCAATAATAGCAACTCATGAGAGTTGTACCACAGGCAGCTTGGAGCCTTAGTTAGACGAGTGGATTCAAATCCTGACTTAAACTGTTATGTTTGACAGCACACAATGTAGTCAACCTTTGTTGATATTTCTCTCAACAGTGAAATACCAAATACCTAATACCACACACACAGAGACACAGACACAGACACAGACACACACGGGATAAACAATAGTTGGTATTATTGTGTTTTCTGAACAAAGCTTTCTCAAGAAAGCAAACATACACACTTTAAGTTGCTTTGAAAACAGCAAATGTAATAAAGGCCCCGTGATGAACCTTAGGCTACTCTATTTTGTGAGTACAGATGTTATAACATCTGTCTAGTATCCAGCACAGAACCAGAAGCTGACAAGCAGTATGATCAAACTGTTGATAATTCCTCAGAACTCTGGCGGGAGCTTGAAAGAAATTCAGTGAGCCTGACAGTAATAACCATCATCTACTGAGTATGTATCCTATCCTTTAAGACCCACACCAACCGTGTGGGACATAGTTACCACTGGCAGTGACACAGGAAATAATGGTTCAAGACAGTCACTGTGAATGTCGGGACAGGATTTGGACCTGGTTAGTTTGATTCTAGAACTCAAACTCTGAACCAAGGAGCCTGGTCTGGTTAGAGGAGATGTCCTGTGTAAAATAAACCACACATGGACTGGCCATGGCTCAGCAGATAAAGGCACTTGCCATCAAGTTTGATGATCAGTTTGGTCCCTGGGTGCCACATGGTGGAAGGAGCGAGCTGACTTCTGAAAGCTGTCCTCTTATCTCGACATATGTATACACACATGCATACATACATATACAGGATAGGTACATGTAATAAAAGAAACACACACACTGATCAATGCTACAGGAATCCAGGCTTGGCAGGAGCTGCCCGTGCTCGGACACCACTGTGTGCCGCACACTGTAGTTGGGTCTTACCTCCTTCCCATTTAATGAGAGGTAGCCTGGCTCCTGTAGGCCAGGGGCAGGGAGGGCTGCTGTTACTCAGTACAAGCTGAGTAATGTTAGGCAAAGTTTTAAACCTTTCTGATATGATTGCCCCAAGTGAAAACAGATTACAGCAGCTACCTTCCACAGCATTTGTAGTTGTGAAATGGTTCCCAGCATGTGGCAGGTGCTGGCCATTCAGCAGGTGGGACGAAGCCCCTACACTTGAGCGATGCTCTCAGAACAGGCTCTGCCACTGTAACGAACACACATCATCTCACCAGCTGAACACAGCAAGAGGCTTTGCTCATACTGCCTTGCCAGCTCAGGCGTCCTGGGGACTATTCTGTTCGCTGTCCAGGGTCTCAGCTCACCCCTTCTCTGCACAGCTTGTCAAGGTGAGGAGAGCACACGGCAGTTTACTCCTTAGCTGTCAAAGCTTCCAGGTAGAAGAGTGGTCATTTTTGCACTGATTCTGTCAACCTCTACAAGCTATACAGCCACATGGTACCTCGAGGGAGTCGGGTAAGAGTTTCCTACCACATCCTGGGGGGACAGAAGAGACCAGAACACTTGTCATTTTAATTACCAATACAGACACAATCTGTTTACCTGAAAACCAGACCAAACCAAACGACACATATTTTAACAAGAGCAAACTGAAGAAGGTTCACAAGGTTAAGCCATTTGACCAAAGTCACCCAGCCAATTCAACGGGGACCCAGGGCTCTACCTGCACGCCACTCACTTGTCTCGCATTCTACATGCACGTCTACAGACTGTTTGAAAAAGTAGCGCACAGCTTCAGGATGAAGGCAGGGAGATTCTGTAAGGGCTGGTGGGATGAATAGACCAGAATAAACATGGCCTTTACGTTTGTTGAGTGCTTTAAAGGAAGGCCGCGGCTGGCAGAGGGGTTTCAGGCATCAGTGAAATAAGTCAATGAAGTTTGGAGATAAGATTATCAAGTGCGCCGGGCGGTGGTGGCGCACGCCTTTGATCCCAGCACTCGGGAGGCAGAGCCAGGCGGATCTCTGTGAGTTCGAGGCCAGCCTGGGCTACCAAGTGAGTCCCAGAAAAGGCGCAAAGCTACACAGAGAAACCCTGTCTCGAAAAAACCAAAAAAACCAAACAAACAAAAAAAAGATTATCAAGTGCAGAGCGGAGCAGAGGAGTGGGGGGGGGGGGGGATCAGTCCTGCGGTGTGTTTCAGGCCATGACTGGCAGCAGGGAGGGGGTTCTCGCGCAGGCAGTCTGTTGCCTGAGTCCAGTGTAAGGTGATAAGTGGACAGCAGTGAAGACAGAAGGAGGAATGCAGAGGGCGGGAGGAACCTGAGAGGTGCAGAGGAAGCACTAGAGCGGTCAGGCGACTTTCAGGACACACCAGTCGCTCTTCCTTGTTCGCTCTTCTGACCCTAGTCTGGAACACTGCAATTTACATGCAATGACTTAAGAAAATTTCCTAAGGCCTGCCTGTTTTATTTTTTCCTCCCTACAGCCTAGACGCAGCTGGGAGGCCTTCCTGCTTGACCCTCACCTGGTGGGGTGAGATCCGGCCTTTTTAAGTCAAAGGAAAATTCCCATTACCTGAGGGGGTCAAGAGGCCTGCAAGCGGCCTCTGGCTTGGGCAAGGAATTGCTCAGCAGGCCCAGGCCCTAGTCCATCCCAGAGCCATGGTTTGTCCATCTGGGAAAGGGCCTTCCCACTGGTGCTAGGCAGCTCAGGGAACCCAGCTCCATCCAGGCCCCTCTCCTCCCCTCTTTGGAGGTTGTCCCGGACCTCACGGTGAGACCGGCGCCCGGGAGAAGGCCCGACTTCCTCCTTCGAGCCTCCCTTCGTTCCTGACTCCGCCTTTCTCCCCGAGAGAGCCCGGTGCGGGGTCCCGAAGCATCCCTCCCGGGGACTTTCCAGGTTCTGCGGTTGCCCAAGGAGGGCGCTGCCCTGGCCGGGCCGGAGTTGGGGGCCTGCAGGGCCTCGGCAGCGGGAGGGGACCGTGACTCACCGCCGGTAACCCAACACCGCCGGGCCTCCTTTCCCCGGCCTCCCCCAGCTCTCGCGGGCCTGGTGGCCGCCGCGACACCATAACCAACATGAAGGATGGCCCGGGGAGGGTGCAGCCCCGGGCCACCACGCGCACGCCTGGGCCACCCGGGCTCTGTGCGTAGTCGCCTCTGCGGCCTCCGGGCCCCGCGAGCTTTATCCCGGGCCGATGGGCCCAAGCCAGCGGCAGATCGCCCGCAGTGGCTGCGGAGGGTGAGTGCGGGACGCCCGGGGAGGGGACGAGCGCACTGAGGACCCCTCCCCACCCCACCCGGGACCGTCCGTCCCCGCCCGGCGAGGACAAAGCGCCCCTGGCCGCCGCCCGGGCCTGCGCCGCGCCGCACAAAGGGTGAAACGACGACACGCACCCCGCCCCCTCCCCGCGCGGTGGCCCGACGCGGAGGTGGGGACACCCGGGCGCCCGCCCCGCGCTCCCCTCCCGCCCCGCCCCGTCTGCGCGTCCTCCTGGCGCGGGGGCGGGGGGCGCGGCGCCCCACATAACACTCCCCTCCCGGCGCGCGGAGCCACCCTCTCCCCACCTCTCGAGAACACCACCGCCTCCCCTGACACCGCCGCCACCTCGCCGGACGCTCGGCAGATTGCGGCGGCCGGCCCGGGGGGCGGTGCGCCGAGCGTGCGCGCCCGGGGCGCCAGATGTGCAGTCTCCGCCGCCGCTAGTGACCCAGCGGCAGCCCGAGCCAGGTCCGGTTGTCTCAGCCATGCTGCGGGGGCGACCTTGAACGCACCCTGGTTTCCCTCAGCGGGGACCACTCTGAGCCCCTGTGCTGGGTCCTGCCCTCTCCAGCCCGGCTCGCCCCGCGCTCGGACATGGAAGGGGCCGCAGTGCCTGCGGCAGGGGATGGCCCTGATGTGGAGCCGGGGCCGCAGGGCTCTCTGCGGGAGGCGGCGGCCGGGGCGACTGCAGCCCCAGCGGAGCCCAAGAAGCCGCACGGGGTGAAGCGACATCACCACAAGCACAACTTGAAGCATCGCTATGAGCTGCAGGAGACCCTGGGCAAAGGTACCTACGGCAAAGTCAAGCGAGCCACCGAGAGGTTTTCAGGTCGAGTGGTGAGTAGGGGAACCCCCTGGGTGGTACCTGCTAGCTCCGCGGCTGAACGAGTGGGGTCTGGGCACACCGCACTACCCGGGCTTTCTCCACCAACAGAGGTCTCAGCAGTAGCCCCCCAGGCAGACTCCTTACTTTCCTTTCGGCTCCTATGACTCAGGTGTATATCTCTGGAAACACTTGTTACATCCTGTCTGCACATATTTTGGGGCTCCCCCTTTTAATCTCAGCTGGCAAAGTAGTTGTTGAGGATTCGCAAACATTTTGCAGCTTTGGGAACATGGGGTCTCCCCCGCAGACACACCTTCAGACCTTGCCCAAGAGTTCCTTATTTGTACATCTCCAAAAGGACCCTCATCCTTAGTCACGAGGCTGGACTCTCAGGTCTTGTGTCCCGTAGCTGCTCCCGACCCTCCCTTCTTTCCCATCTACCCACTGTCCCCCTTCTCTGCATCATTCACTGAGCTTGACCACGATGCTGCTGCTGCTGCTGCTGCACAGGACGACAGACTTCTGCCTGAAAAAAACCGAAAGCTGCTTCTGACAGTTTGCATTCCGGCCTCTGGCAGGACTGACCTGGCCAGGGCAGGGGGGGGGGGGGCATTCAGACACAGCTCTGACTGGCCGCAGGCTCGCTTGCCTCCCAGGCCCTGTTCAAGGGGTCTGGCTAGCTGCCCCTATGGTCCCAGCTTTGGTTTGTTGTCATTCAGAACAGGCCCTTGGAATCCACACTGCTTGTGGCTAGAGTTGGGTTCAAAGGGACTGACGGCTGCAGAAAGGGTTTGTGTGGTGTGTGGCAGAGATGAACGTGGTTCTTTGATTTTCAAGTGTATCAGATGTATTTTAATCCATTTAGGGCCAAAGTCAGAAACTAACTAGGAGACTGCTCGTGTGCACTTTGGGTTTATTTAGGGCCCCGCTGTTGCTTATAAACCTAAGCAGTGGCTACAGGGGAGGGCAAGTGAGCCTTCAGATAGCATTCGGGTGTTATTTTATAGTTGTACAGAGATAGATCTGTGGAAAATGATGGCAGTCAGCAAGGTTTACCCTCGTCATTTTCAAATATGTGGCCAGCTAGGTACCCCTCCCTCCCCCCTGCTTCTCCGGTTCACTGCCCAGGTTGACACAACATCACTTAAAAGTCTGTTATCAATGAATTGGGGATCGGGAATTGTGTCTTAATAAACTGCATTGCTACATGAATTCTGCGGCCAGTTGCAAAGCCATTGCGCAGGTGTCCTTTGCTTTACAGGCTGCAGTGGTTGCAAAGGTGTTCTCTGATGAAGGAAGAGCCTGAGAAGGCACGCTTCCTTCATGCGTTTCTTCCGAGTGGATATTCCCCAGGCTGGGTGTTGAGTGAGCAGAAAACGAAGAGTAGCTCCTTGCCCGTGTTGTCTTTAAAGCTGCTGGAGAATCGTGCTGAGGAGTTGGAAAGCTGGATAATGAAAACCAGACGTAGTTTGGGGCGCAGGTTGAAGATGTGCGAATGTGAGGGGTTGAGTGGCAAGGCTGCGTCTATGTGTGGCACCCAAGTGCTCAGGAGTCCGCCCAGCGGCACTGAGTCTTTGTGGCATGCGCTTGCCTGCCGAGCTCCACAGTGGCTTTCAGTCAGGCGTTCTTCTCGCTGTCTGAGCCCCAGGCTGGGTTAGACTTGCGTTGGTAGGCAGGCGCCTGCCTTCCTCTTTCGGTGGGTGTCTGGCTCTTTATTTGCACAAAACTGAACATTCTGCCAGGATTTAGCCTCGCGGCCACTAGGGGGCGCCCGGAGAACGGTGGAGCCTCGTTCTCCTCAGCGAGACCAGTCTGCTGTTATTGTCTAGTTCACCCTCCCATTGTCCTATTAATTTCAGCGAAATCTCTTGTTTCATTAAAAAATTATGTGAAGATTTTGAAGCTGGCAGTAAATACAGGCCCAGGAACTGACAGTTCCCAGACTGCTTCACTTCTCATGGGCTGTTTTCTCCTTGATGGCTAAGTGGAGGGCTAGCAAGACCCTCTGGTGACAGCTTGCCCTGAACAGATAGGAAACTTACGGTTTGGAGGAGAAGTCCTCCTGGGTCCAGCACCCTCCCCCGCTGAGTGCGCTGTTCACAGATGGCAGGAGAGTGCAAGTGAGAAACTGGAATCGTCAGGTGGAAATTCCCCATGTCCGGCTGCATAGAAAATAATAGAAACAACAACAACAAAAACGTTGGTCGGCATTGTGCTTGCCCATTCAGTGCCTGCTGACTCAATGTCAAGAGCAGCAAAAAATTTCATGAGATTAGTGTGACACGCGCAACTCGCCTCCAAGCTCCCGTTGAGGAGGAAGCTCAGGAGCAGGCTTAATTCTGCTGGCTACGGTGGGCGCTTTTGATCCAGTCCCTTGGAGAGCACCTCCTAGCAGGAGCAGTGATGTTCGCCCGCCTGTTCTATTGATGTAAATCAGGTGCTGGGTATTAATGCAAGTCAACCAGTCAGAAATGCTTGGGGAGTCAGCATTCCTTCCCGACGTAGGGGTCCTGTTCACAGAGGAGAGTCATTTCCTGTAGCTCAGAACTCCTTACCTGGAAGGGCCTTCTGGATGAGACACAACTCAGCACAGCATTGTGACAGACTCAGGAGCTGGCAGCCAGCTGGTTCAGCCCTCTGCATGGTCGAGCTCTTTCCTTGTGAGGTCTCACCGCTGCAGCTTAAGCATGTCTATAGGGCAGGAACTCACAGTGGCTGAGATGACGAGCCTAA
>NC_081434.1:46079830-46102330 GCF_949786415.1 Peromyscus eremicus
TACTTGAGTCTCCAACCCTGTTGACTGTGGCTAATTATAAGGAAACATAAAGAATCTTTAAATTTTTTCCCCATGTAACAGATTCCTTAAAAGGTATTTTTACTCAGTCTGCATAACAGAGTGAAATATGACCATTGATTTATTTATTCAGATATGCTCTGAGAAAAAAACTCCCGAGCATACCATGACGTTAAATATTTTGTTCATAAAAATATTCAAAGATTCAGCAAGTAATTTCTATGTCATTTGGTTGTTGTCCCCTGCCAATGAGAATTTGGTAGAAAAAGTAGCAAGGTTCTATTAGGTAGTCATCATTTATGTGAGGGAAGAGTGAGACCTCTGTTTATGTCATGTGATGATTAACACAGAGGGCCCTTGGTACTGCAGAGGCCCATCTTCAAGTTCCTGTTCTACCTCTTGCAGATGATGCTTCATGGACCGACAGCAGCAAGCCCCTTGGCCTCTTGGGCCTTGGTCCCTTCCTATGTAGAATGTGGAAAACACTAGTTTGTAGGAGTATTCTGAAAGTTAAATGACATCATTTGTGTAAAGGACCTGGCACACAACAGGTGCTCAGAACTGATCATTACAATCAAAATAGCACACAGGCACACATGGACTTCCCAGTGAATGTGTCAGGAAAGAGAATGCAGACACATCCAACAGAAGTGAAGTCACAGATGGCTGGCATTGTTGTAATGAACACAACAGCCCATCTCCTCCCATCCTCCCCTGTCTTTCTGGGTTGAACTGGAGGCCTTGCCTATGCTCAGCATGAGCTTTGCCCTGAGCTGCACCTGCAGCCCCAACAAGAATTCATGCTTGAGTGCAGGCTTGATATGGGGAGTGGGCACACCTAGGTGTAAATCCTTTCAGGCACGTCAAACCTGTTCTTGTTGTGAAATGACACTGTAATCTACAAAGTTCACACTCAAAAGATGTGCAACTGAATTACCAAAAAAGAAAAAAAAATCAGCTAGGCATAGTGGTGCATGCTTTTCATCTCAGCACTTGGGAGTCAGAGGTGGGCGGATCTCTAAGTTCGAGACCAGCTTGGTTACAGAGAGAGTTCCAGGACAGCCAGAGTTACAGAGAAACCTGTCTCAAAAAAAAAAAAAAAAAAAAAAAAAAAGAACAAAGACTTTCGGTGTTCTAAGTTAGTTTATGTATAATGTTGTGTTTGGTGGCACTAATAGCTATCTTTGTCCAAGTGTGGCTGAATCTAGAGTTGTTTGACTTTTCCTGAAACTACAGTTTCCTCATTTGCAAAACAAGAATGTGGTATATACACTTTTCAGAATACATTTGATATCTCCAAAGGATAACTTACATAAGGTAGCTAGCTGTGTTTGCTGTCGGCATGTAGGTGGACCTGATGGATGGCAGTTACCATCACAGCCTGACTTTCTGAGCAGAGTTATATGCAGTCAGTATATTGTTTACAGTCCTCCGTTAGACAGGCCATGTCTTCATGGATCACTGGGCTGTAACACCAGTGATGGTTTTGGCTTTAGGTAGAAGCTGTCCAACTCATAGCTGATGGAAAAGCTCCTCGCATCCCCCAGCCAGAAGAGGGGGCAACCTACGAAGGGATCCAGAAGAAGGAGAACGCTGAGGTACTCACATCAGTAATACATAGCCAAGTCACAGCCTTTGACTGTCACCTTTGAGTAGTTCCCAGTATACCATTTCCTGACCCAGAGGCAGCCCCTCCAAGCCAGCTGGCCCTATGTGTCCCCACACCTGTCCCTGATGACAGAAAGGTTACTGGCACCTTTAGGCCTTATAGCCTTTGTTTGTGCTCGCCTAGATTTCTTGGGACCAGCCTGCTGAAGTTTTGCATAACTGGATTCGAGGTCATGATAAGGTCCCTGGAGCCTGGGCAGAGATAAATGGACAGGTATGCTTTCAAGGGACACATTGCCCCCATATATACTCTCTCACTCACTCTCTCTCTCTCCCTCTCTCTCTCTCTCTCTCTCTCTCTCTCTCTCTCTCTCTCTCCCTCCCTCTCCCTCCCTCCCTCCCTCCCTCTCCCTCCCTCCCTCCCTCTCCCTCCTTCTCCCTCCCTGTCCCTCCCCCTCCCTCCCTCCCTCTCCCTCCTTCTCCCTCCCTGTTCCTCCCCCTCCCTCCCTCCCTCCCTCCCTCCCTCCCTCCCTCCCTCCCTCTCTCCCTCCCTCCCTCCCTCCCTCTCCCTCCTTCTCCCTCCCTGTTCCTCCCCCTCCCTCCCTCCCTCCCTCCCTCCCTCCCTCCCTCCCTCCCTCCCTCTCTCCCTCCCTCCCTCTGTCCCTCCCCTTCCTCTCTGCTACTGGCATTTAAACCCAAGGCCTTGCACAAGCCATGAATGCACTATGACACTGAGCTACATTTTTGGGCCCCATCTTACTAAGCTGCCTGGGTTGGCTTCAAATTTGCGGTGCTCCTTTAACTGCAGCTTAGGGGAGGCAGAGGCAGACAGACTTCTGGGAGTTTGAGGCCAGCCTGGTGATCTACACAGTGAGACCCTGTCTGCAAAGGAAGGAAGGAGGGAGGGAGGGAGGAAGATAGATCAAATGAGTTAATACATGCCAATTCATGAAAATACATAGTCCCTGGTGTGCAGGAAATATTTAATACTTATTAATTATTACAGCTTAGTAAATGACAGTATTTATAGAATGATAATTTTAAAAAAAATCAGTGTCCTTTGCTCTTGGTCACCATCCTTTTCTGGTCTTGTTTTCTTGAATTGACCCCCAGAACAGCTTGCATGGCTCACCCCTCATTACCCTGCGTTGGAAGAGCCCCCATGTTCCTGGGGGCTCAGATGGAGAGTGATTGCCTAGCATATATGAAGCCCTGAGTTCAGTACTCTCTTACTTAGGGTTCCTATTGCCATGATAAAACACTGAGCAAAAGGAACCTGGGGAGGAAAGATTTTATTTTGTCTAATACATCCACGTAACAGTCCATCACTGAGGGAAGTCAGGGCAGGAACCTGGAGGCAGGAGCTGAAGCAGAGGCCGTGGAGGAATGTTGCTTACTGGCTTGATCTTCATGGCTTGCTCAGCCTGCTTTCTTATAGAATCCAGGACCACCAGCCCGGGGGGGCACAGTCTCCGGTTAGTTGGACCCTCCCATGTCAATCATTAATTAAGAAAATACCCCACAGACCTGCCTCCAGGCCAATCTGGTGGAGGCATTTTCTCAACTGAAGTTCTTCTTCCTCGGATAACTCTAGCTTGTGTCAAATTAACAAACAAACAAAAACAACCAGGACAAATCCTCACCACCATGAGCCACCCCCTGTACCACACACACACATACACACACACACACACACACACACACACACACACACACACAACCTTTATGGTGAAAAGGCTCCGCTTTTCTTTCTTTTAATCTCAGCCATCCTTCTGTCAGTTTGAATGCGTGATAAATGCACACTTGTATCACCTGGATGTGCAACTTTTTGAAACTTTTCCTCGTGTGTGTATATATGTGTTCATGTGTGTGTGTGTGCATGTGTGAGGGAGTATAGTGTGTGAGGCCATGTATGTGTGAGTGCATGTGCACAAGTGTGTCTGGAAGGCAGAGATTGATGTTGATGTCTTTTCGCACTTTGGTATTAAGATATTTTCTCACTGAACCTGGAACTCACTGATTGGCTAGACTGGCTGGCCAGTGAGCCCTGGGATCCTCCAGTCTCCCCAGCACTGGGATTACAGGTCAGCACCATTACACCCATCTCTTTACCCGGGTGTCAAAGCTGTAACTCAGGTCCTCACACTTATTCTGCAAGCACTTGACCCGCTGAGAATCTCCAAAGCCCCATCTTTAAGACTTTAAAAAAACTATTCTTTTTATGTGTATGCATATGTGTGTGTGTGTGTGTGTGTGTGTGTGTGTGTGTGTGTGTGTGTGTACCACTTGCATGTAGGAGCCCTCAGAGGCAGAAGGCATCAGATCCCCTGGAACCAGAGTTACAGTGGTTCTAAGTGGCCGTGTGGGGGCTAGGGAATGAACCTGGGTCCTCTGCAGGAGCACCAGACACTTTAACTACTGAGCCTCTCTCCAGCCCCTCTCTGGGACTTTGATCACACATTTGCAGAGATTTTCATGTGTTCTATTTCTACTGATGCTTCATTCAGTCTCACCAAATAAACACACATGACAAAATCGTGTCCCAACGTTACTACAGAAATTTGAACTTCAGTGTTAGACCAAGGAATGATGATTGCACACACACCCTGCCAGTAGCTTTACGTCCTGAGTTTACAGGGTTTGATCTCTTTCTTAGATGGTGACTTTCTACGGTTCATCATTATTGACTAGCTCTGTGCCTGCTGGAGAACCCCTGGACATTAGAGGTTCCAAGACACCTGGCCTTGTTACCAAAAATGGACTTGTTCTTTTTGGTAACGATGGAAAAGCAGTGAGTGTATAAAGTCACTTTTTTGTCTTCCTTCTGTAACCACGGCTAGTAGGGAATAGCCTCCTCCAGCTTTCACTGGGAGGTGGGAGGCTCATGGGGTGTGTCCTGCTTCCCTGGAGATAAGAGGCCTTTGTATGCCCAAGAACAAGGTTCCTCAGGAAGGCCCCATGGACCTTCACAGGGAGACCACAGGGAGACCTGGGAACTGGGTCAGAAGAGGGAGACATGGACCTCTGCTTATGCACCTGCTGTGTCTCAGTTTCCCCATCTATGAAGCAGGAGATCCATATTTGCCCCCCCCCATCAGAGACCAGGAAGATCCAGGGAAACTCATGTGGCCTCTTCACTGTGCACTGCTATCACCTCCCCAGGCCAGCCCCACCCCTATGGCTAGCTCTGGGTCTCCTGGACAGCTTCCCAGCAACAGTATAAAGGGCATTTGTAGTTTGCAGATCTGTCCCCACTGTTGAGGATGAATGAATTGTTAATGATACAGTGTTTTAGTGCCAGCTGCTGCTAGGTCTTTTTTACTTGTTTGTTTTGTTTTGTTTTTCAAGACAAGGTCTTTGTGTAGCAGTGGCTGCCCTAGAACTAGCTCTGTAGACCAGATTGGCCTCAAGTTCAGAGATCTGCCTGCTTCTGCCTCCTGAGTGCTGGGATGAAAGGCGAGGGCTGCACCTGGTCACTGTTAGGTCTTAAACCAGCTCTGTTTACTACCCGAGTGCTAGTAGACAAACCATTGAACTTCACCGAGCCTCCAATTCTGCAGTGGTAAAGCAGGCACATAGTACCAGTCTCCATCAGGATTCCTTGACTTAAATAAGATTCCAGGACGTGCATCCACGATGCACCAGAGTGAGTGACTGCATGCTGGCAGCAGTGAAATGTCCTCAGGGGCATCTATAGTGTCATTTGGTCCAAGTATCTGTAACCAATATGGAAGTTTCCCCTGGGTGCACTGTCCATCCATTTTGAAATGCATCTGGCTCTAGACTTGACTCTGTCCTTTTTTCAGCCTCTATTAGGATGTCATTTGAGTCCTTTTAGACACAGGGAAGTAGTTTGACCAGATGTCTGTATCCTTCCGATAAGCCAGTCTCTATACCCATCTAACACATTAGATTCCTCCTCCCAACAGGATGGTCCAAATCCTCAGCTTGTTTTCTCGATGTCTCGTAGCTGATGGTGAGAAATCTGCAGTTTGAGGATGGGAAGATGATTCCTGCCTCCCAGTACTTCTCATCGGGTGAGACATCAGCAGTAGAACTTACAGCTGAGGAGATGAAGGTGGCAGAGACCATCAAGGTGAACATGTGACATCCATAATGCAACCCTTCCCTCGGAAAACAGATACCTATCTGTAGCTGCTGTAATTGTCCTTAGAGGAATAGGAGTGTGGCTTCATCTCCTCTTTCTGTATCCGTTGTGGTTAAGAAACCAGCTCAGAAACTGATATGCTCAGACACAATACATAGAAATTTATTTTTCAGTTCTAGGTTGGCTTGGAGGGCTTGGGTGAAGTTGGGACATGGAGGGTAAAGGTAGAACCATTCAGAAACCCAGACTGAAGGTCATTTTTATTTTAGCCAGGACAAAAACTCACATACAATTGTATGTCATTTTCCCTGGGGCCATAATGGTAAGGTAGGATGCTCAGGTCACCTCCTGTCATATTCACTGGCCATTTGTGACTCAAAGAGATAATGAGCAAAGCCCTCATGTTGTGTCTTCAGGTAAAGGGCAAATAGGTCTCCGCCCTGGGACTCCACACAGCCCTTCTTTATGAAAGTGGCCCTTTCTGTGCAGGTCATCTGGGCTCGAATTTTGAGCAATGTCCCTGTGATTGAAGACTCCACAGACTTCTTTAAATCTGGAGCAAGCTCAATGGATGTTGTGAGGTAAAGTCACCACCTCTGTGTGCACGGACACACAGCTTCATCTATTATAGCTCCCTTTTCTTCATTTTTTTTTTCATGGTCACACTCACAGATCTGTATTTGTGACTAACAGGTTGTTTTCACATTACTTCAATGTTTCTAATTATTTGTTATTTTAAAAAATGTATTATTATTATTTTATTTATGTGTGTGTGTGTGTGTGTGTGTGTGTGTCTGTGTGAGTGAATGCCAATGTCAGTGTGTACAGGTACCTACAGAGTCCAGAAGGCGGCATTGGATGCCCTGAAGCTGGAGTTACAGGCAGTTATAAATTGTTCACATGGGTGCTGGGAACCAAATTCAGGTCCTCTGCAAGAGTATGTGCCCTTCACTGCTGAGCTGCTCTCCAAATCTGGATCACTAATTCTTATACCTCACCTGCCTATGTCCCAACATGACATTCCCTACCCTCTCCACACCCCTCGCATCTTCCTATTAGTCATGGAATAACCAAAAATATTAATTTCAAGAACACGTGATATCATCAAAGTCAAGAGGTTTGGGTCTCTAAACTATAGTTTATTAGCAATAATCCATGAGTTCCTAGAAAATTCTGATTAGCTTAATAAGGATTCCAATACTGTATTGTAGTTATTGTTATTTATTGCTGGCAAGATTTTATGTTAGAGTGAGTTACCTTAATCATTTGTCATTATCTTTATAAAAAAAAGCATGTATTTATTTGTGTTGGTGTGCCTGGGCAATCACATGCCATGACACATGTGTGGGAATTCATACTTGCCTTCTACCATGGGTGTTCTTAGGGTCAAACTCTTGGGCTTGTTGGCTAGAGCCTTTATCCACTTTATCTTGCTTGCCCTATTATTATTAATAATTTATAAGATATATCGACTTCTTCAGAGAATAAATTATAGAGGACTGTAAGTGGTGGGTTTCCACACTGGAACTGGTGTACCTTTCTACGTAAGAAAGGTCAGCTGACAGGAACAGTTAGGCGCAGAAGTCAAGGACTGAAAAGGACTTGTGAATTACATCAGCCTTCTACGGGTGCTAGTACCTAAGTTAAACATGTAATACAAACAATTACTCTTATAGATAGACTACGGACAATATTCTCTATTACATTCAGGTCTCATAATTTTTCCAGTTAGGAAGCTGTCTTTTTTCTCATTTTCTAAGTTTATTTGAAAGGTACAGACTCATGTGCCCCTAACTTTCCACTATAGTTAAAACTTCCTTCCCTTAATTTATTTTATTTATGGTTGTGGATAAAGTTAAAAACAACAAAACAAAACTGTCCTCAAGACTGATTTTTAATTTTCTCATGCTACAACACATTTTGAATTTATTTTTATTTTATATCTGTGTGTGTGCCTGCTTGCCTTGTGTGCATCACATGCATGCAGTTCCCACAGAGGCCAGAAGGGGTGTCAGATCCCCCTGGAACTGGAGTTACAGGTGGTTGTGCACTGCCTTATGTGGGCAATGGGAACTGAACCCAGGTCCTCAGTGAGAGCAGAAAGTGTGTCTCTCCAGGCTGTCCCACATCTTAACATCTTCCGTAGTTACCATCACAGACAATCTTGTATGATGTGGACAAAAATCACTCCCAAATCTCTTGACCAATGCTAGTGAACAGGCCATCAAACTCTTTAAAAATGGACATAATGTGAGCTGGTTCTCACTTCAAGGCTGGTGGAAGAGATCAGACAGAAATGTGGTGGTCTTCAACTGCAGAATGAAGATGTCTACATGGCCACCAAGTTTGAGGATTTCATCCAAATGGTCGTGCGGAAACTGAGAGGAGAGGACCAAGAGGTGGAGCTGGTGGTGAATTATGTAAGTGTCTCATGGATGCTCAACTTCAAACTTCCAATCCACTGCTACAGAGAACATGCGCATTTGCCATTTATATTTATGGCCTTTCAGACTAGTTTTATTGAGATACAATTCAGGTGTCATAAAATTTACCCTAGTTAAGTTTGCCATTTTAGAACATTCACAAATTTTGCAATTGTCATCACTACTATCTAATTTTGGAATATTTTTATCACTTCACAAGGAAAGACTGTACTCAGTGGCAATCGTATGCCTTTCTCCTGACCTGCTCTATATCCAAGACCCTCAGAGACTAGTCTCTTTTCTGTCTATGGATTTGCCATAATGTCAGTATTTCATGTATAGATTTGTGCAACATGTGGGTATTTGCAGCTGTTCTCTTTCCTCTGACATATGTTCAAAGTTCACCCTTGTAGCTGTTATCACTTCAACTCTCTTGGGCCAAATAATATTCCATTGTGTAAGGATATACTTCCTTTTTTGAATCCACTCATCAGATGGTGTGTGTTTAGATCATTTCATTTTGGAGGTTGTTATCATTATACTGATAAAAAACCTTCAGGTATACATTTTGACATGAACACACGTCTTCAGTTCTCTTAGGTACAATGCTAAGAACAGAATAGTTGACTGTAACTATGCTTAACCTTTTGAGGAATTGCCAAAGGCGGCCACATCACTTTGTAATCCCATTACCAGTGTAAATCTACCTTCTCCATGCCTTTTCTCAGGCTCTCTCTAGCTGTCTTGACAGGTGTGTGTAAAGCACATCAGTGTGGTTTTGATTTTGCACTCACTAATGGACAATGACATGAAGGATTGTTGTGAGTGTTTGCTGTGCATTTGTTTATTTTTCTTTGGGAAAATGTTTATCCAAATCCTTTTCCATTTGAAAAATTGGTTATCTTGACTTTTTAGAGTCAAAGTCCTCTGTCAATTCTGGACACTCAGTCTTTATCAGACATGAATTTATGAATATTTTCTTTTGACCTATGGATGTGTGTGTGTGTGTGGGGGGTACATGAATGCAGGTGTCCATGGAGGCCACAAGAGGGTGTCAGATCCCACTGGAGCTGGAGTTACAGGCATCTGTGGGATGCCTCATGTGGATACTGGAAACTGAAACCGTTCTCTTCAAGAGGAGCAAGTGCTCTTAACTACTGCGCCAGTTCCTCAGAGGCAGATAAGAACTGTTTTTAAACTCTGGTAGAACTTAAAAAAAGATTTCTCTCATTACCTAAGAAGTCACCTTGAGAAATCTATTTCTTCATGTGGATTCAAGATTTGTGTGTGTGTGTTTGTATGTGTGTAATAGCAGAGCTGAGGAGAGGGTGTTGGGTAGCCTCCTCTATCATCCACTACTTATTCCTTTGAGTCAGAGTCTCTCCCTGAACCTGGGGCTTGCACTGGTGCTCACATTTCCTTGGCTATGCTAAAGCCACAAACCCCAGTCACTGTCCTGTTCCCACAACCCTCAGAGCTGGGGTACAAGTGTGCATGGTTTTCCTGGATCTGAACTCTGGTCCTGATGATGGTTCAGCAAGTGCTCTTGACCACTGAGCCATCTCTCCAGCCCTGTGACTGTTTCTTTACCACCATCTGCTATCAAGTTGATATGCACAGAAATACACTGACTTTATTCTCAGGTCTCAAAGGAGGTCAATGAAATGACAGTGAAAATGCCGTATCAGTGTTTCATAAATGGACAGTTTGTGGATGCCGAGGATGGGAAGACTTACGACACTGTCAACCCCACAGATGGATCTGTGAGTAATGACAGCTGCAGTGACCAGCAGCCATGAGCTTTTGTCTCACAAGGCTGTGCACCAGGCGGGCTGAGGTTACTTGGCTCTAGCTCTGCCCCCAAGCTCCTCAAATACATTTCATGCATTTCTTTTACCCATTCAGCTCTGATATGGACTATTGTGAACCACAGTAACTGTTTTTAAGTAGACTGAGTGTTTATGATGAATTTAGACTGCTGTGCCCATACACAGAAGAAGATTTCTCTGTATAGAGCTCCGTGAGGGAGGGGATCCTTCAGACTCTGAGAACTCATGGCAAGCAATCCCACTTCCCTGAGGAAGAACTGTACAATTGCCCTAAACCTGTTCTTCCAGAATGAGATGAGGCATAAGATGGACCAAGATCAGGTTCAGTTTCCACATTCAAACTCTGTCATTTTCTTTGCCCCAGATGGATTAGTTTTGTCGTGGATTTTTTTTTCCATTTGATAAGTCATACTCTACTTTTATAAGAAGTATAATATTAATTCCAAGAGCCACACTGATAGATCCCTTAGGAAACCTATTTTTGCTTGCCTTGAAATAGACGATATGCAGAGTATCCTACGCTTCCTTAGCGGATGTTGACAAAGCAGTAGCTGCAGCCAAGGACGCCTTTGAAAATGGTGAATGGGGAAAGATGAATGCCAGAGAGAGAGGAAGACTGATGTACAGGTGTGTGTTCTGAAAAAACAACTGTGTTATCTCAGGGTATTAGTTAATATTGTAAGAGTATAAAAAATCCCACAAAACATTCTATGCACCTGTGGAAGACATAACATGTCTCTCATTACTTGAGTCATGCAAAATCCCACACAAGTTCTTGACATCTGATTACTGCTTGTATCAGTCGGAGGTCATCAAGGACTATGTAAGATGTGGGGAACAACATGGAACTCCCACAAAGACTAAGGAAAGGCAGGGCTGGTGGCAGGAAAGCTGGTACTTCCCCCAGGTCTGAAGGGAGAGAGGAAGAGGTGGTGGCTAGAACCTACCAAGATCTACAGCTGCAGAGGAGCACTCTAGAGCCCTCTGTAGTTACAGAAGAGCACTCTAGAGTCCTCCATGGTTGCAGAAGAGCACTCTAGAGTCCTCTGTAGGTATAGAAGAGCACTCTAGAGTCCTCTGTAGGTACAGAAGAGCACTCTAGAGTCCTCTGTAGGTACAGAAGAGCACTCTAGAGTCCTCTGTAGGTACAGAAGAGCACTCTAGAGTCCTCTGTAGGTACAGAAGAGCACTCTAGAGTCCTCCATAGTTACAGAAGAGTACTCTAGAGCCCTCTGTAGCTGCAGAAGAACACTCTGGACTCCTCTGTAGTTGCACAATAGCACTCTGGAGTCCTCTGTAGCTGCACAAGAGCACTCTACAGTGGTCTTAAAAAGGGAGAGCACTTAGAAGAGTGACCTGGGAGGTTTAACCCCTTTACCCCATCCTTCACCTACTTCACAAATTTCCCAACGTGCCTCTCAGTCACCAGGTAATAAATAGGATCTAAAGGTCATCCTCCAAGGTCACGGACCAGTAAAGAATGGACAGAGCTGCACATGGGGGGACATTCCGCACCTTGTTTTCAAAGACGAGGAAGGAAGGAGGAAAAATACCAAGGTCTTGGAAGAATATTATAAATGAATGAATATTCTAGAAGCAATTAGTTTCAAAGATTCATCCTGCCTTCTTCTTACCTATAGCTAAATGTTTCACCTGTACTGACAAATTTCTTAGAGTGAGATCTACTAGAAGCATGGGGGGGTGTCCTGTCCAGCCCAACTCCTGAATGTCCAAGAAGAACCACCCCAGGAAGGGAGGGATAGAAGGAAGAGGTTAACGGGGGGGGGGGAGGGTGAATACGAAAGGCTATTTTTACTATTTCCCACACAGACCCCACACACCTTCCTAAGGAAACCAGCACCTTGGAGACTGCTGTGGAGTTTGTGATTCACTCCACATGCCTGCTTTGTCCTCTTCTGTCAGTTTTGAAAACATTTCTGTACCAACCAGAAAGCCACAAGTGTTCATGGTCCTTAGGGGTGTGTGGCTTGTGCTCTGACACCTCCCTGTGTTAATGAACGACTCTCCTGCTGCTGGTTCCTTTGACCCACTACCTCCTGCCTGTAACGACTGGCTCAGCCACTACTCTACTGCTTACGCACCTAGGAGGCAAGGAGCACATGCTGGAGACATGGTTGGCTTCTCCCTGTAACTCATGAGTTAAATGCTGGGTTGTAGCTCAGAGCTAGAATACTTGCCTCGCATGTGTGAGGGCCTGGGTTTGATCCATGGCACTGCAGAATCTGTACTAATAACCCACTGAAATAAATCATTTATACAATGATTTAATTGCTACCTTCCTAGACCATGATCTCCACAGGGCTAGGTGCGTTGCTCTGGGTCAGTCTCTGGAATCTCAGTCTGGGGTGGTACCCTGTGCAGGGCTAGCATATACACCTAGTAAGGGCTCCATCGATAAGTGCTTAGTGGATTTCTCTCACTGTCCACACAGACTTGCTGATCTCCTGGAAGAAAACCAAGAGGAGCTGGCAACCATAGAAGCCCTGGATTCCGGGGCTGTCTACACCCTGGCTCTGAAGACTCACATTGGAATGTCTGTGCAAACATTCCGATACTTCGCAGGCTGGTGTGACAAAATTCAGGTAAGCACAAACACTCCTCGATCGTTCTTAGAGGAAAGTGGCCTTACGAGCACTAGTTTGCGGCAGGTTTGGCCTCTGGTTCCGTGATGGCGGTTTATTCCCGTCCTCTGGAGAGGAGCAGTGCTGGATCCCCAATGCTGCAGAAGAGCAGGCACACCCACTGTGAGCCTCCTTTAAGTACTTTTCTTCCTTGAGATGTTGGGTGTCTCTTCCTCCATTGCTCTACCCCTTATTTCTTTAGATAGGGTCTCTCACTGAACCTAGAGCTTGTGGATCTGCTTAGACTATCTGTCCAACAAGCTCTAGAAATCTGCCTGTCCTGCCTCTCCAGTGCTGGGATTGTAGACACGTGCCATCTCACCCAGTTTTGTTCTTGGGTGCCGGGGACCTGAACTTAGGTCTTAGCTCACACAGTAAGCACTCTACTGAGCTGGCCATCTCCCCAGCCCTATTAAATTCTTTTGAGAAAGAAACAACAATGCATTCTATGCAGGGATTTATTTTCTAGACGTTGAACAGGAGGAGAGGGCAAAAAGCATATTATCTGTGATTAAGCTTAGTAATTTAAATTAGTAAAATATCAGCCTTTCTTTCCTTTAGGGCTCTACAATCCCAATCAACCAGGCCCGTCCAAATCACAACCTGACCTTCACCAAGAAGGAGCCACTTGGGTACGACAAGAGGAGAATCTCTGGGTGATTTGGATGTTGTGCTGCTGTGCAGGGACTAAGGCCATGGGCCTTCCAGCCTCTGGGTGACTTGGATGTTGTGCTGGTGTGCGGGGGACTAAGGCCGTGGGCCTTCTGGCCTCTGGGTGACTTGGACATTGTGCTGGTGTGTGGGGACTAAGGTTGTGGGCCTTCTCCCCACAGTGTCTGTGCCATCATCATCCCCTGGAACTACCCACTGATGATGCTGGCCTGGAAGAGTGCAGCATGCTTGGCAGCAGGCAACACCCTAGTACTCAAGCCAGCACAGGTGAGCCTGCCCAGCGTGCAGAGGGTTCCCCTTGCCTGCAAACTGAAAACAAACATACATTGATAAACAACACGCCTTTAAGCTTTTCACAGTTCATAGACAACTCTTCATATATTATTCTTTTTTTTTTGTTGTTGTTGTTTTTCGAGACAGGGTTTCTCTGTGTAGCTTTGCGCCTCTCCTGGAACTCACTTGGTAGCCTAGGCTGGCCTCGAACTCACAGAGATCCACCTGGCTCTGCCTCCCGAGTGCTGGGATTAAAGGCGTGCGCCACCACCGCCTGGCCATATATTATTCTTAAATTCTCATTTTTAAAAAGCGTGTGCCGGGAGAACCACATGTATGTATGCAGAGGTCAGAGAACAATGCCTCCTGGGATCTGGGAATCATACTTAGGCCATTGGATTTGGTGCCAAGGGCTTTATCTGAAGTACCATCTTGCTGATGCCATTCACATGTAATTACCAAAAATCTTAGAAAGATATAGAAGATGAGGGGGAAGTGCATAAAATGACTTAGTAATTATGGCAATTGTGTAAGGTCCAGGGGTGTACAACCTCTGACTCTGTGATGTAACCCACTCATCCTCAAATGTGCTGGGCCACATGCACAGCTATCCTTGGAGGCAAAGGGCTGGAGGGCCACAGGTTGAACATGCCTAAGCATGTATGCATGTGGGTAACAAGGGAATGCTTTAAAAATGCATCATGCAGTTCTTAGAGACATCTATTAATGCTACAGCAGTTTCTGTTTAAGAGCACCTCAAGTGGCCCAGGCAGGGCTTTAACTTCCATGCAGCCGAAGCTGATCTGGAAAATCTGAGCCTCCTGCCTCCGCAGCCCAAGTGCTATGATTACAGGCAGAGGCCACATCCAGCTTCAGGAGCACTTTTAAGTATTATTCTATCCATGGTGGCTTCATTCCAGGGCATAATAACACACTCTGTGGACCACCTCCCTTCAACTACAGTACTATGAGAGACTTAACCCCACACTCTGTGGACCACCTCCCTTCAACTGCAGTACTGTGAGAGACTAATCCACACGCTGGCACAATAGGCTTCTTGGTTCTTCAGTGTCTGGGGCCAGCTTCTCACCGAGTCTCTCCAGGCTGCCACTGTCGAAGCATCATGGTGTAGCTTACCCATCTGTCACTAGAAGGGGACCAGTAGCTCTTTTCCACATGCGCTGCAGTATTTGTCCTGCAGGTTCCATGCCAAGTCTTTTAGCTATGTGTCCATTTTATGAAGGTTGCTTGAGTTAAGACCATAATACAGTCTGTGATTCCACATAGCCAGGCTTGTCAGCTGCACATGGGGCAGCTTTCAGAGTAGATGAGCAGCCTAGGGGACTATGACCCTGACACACAAAGCCAGCAAGGGAATCACTGTGATCTCCCTTCCCTCCTGCGCCACACACACACACACACACACACACACACACACACACACACACACACACAGAGAGAGAGAGAGAGAGACAGACAGACAGACAGACAGAGACAGAGAGACGGAAACAGAGAGACAGAGAGACAGAGACAGATCCCTTGTCACTGAGCACCTACTCCTCCATAGGATACAGATGTCCTTTGTGACCCTCTGCCCCCTGACCTTCTTGCAGACTGAACATTACTGTCCAGACGTAACTGTGAGTCACGGGTGGTTTCTTGTGCATCTGTCAGTTGAAACAGAAGCTCGGGTACTTTCCGTACTTCACTGGATCTTCCTGCATATTCCACTGTTAGAGATCTAATGAAAAAGCCCTCATTTATATCATCAGTGTTAGTGTGGAGGAAGACTAAAAAGTAGAGAGAGGGTGAAAGAAATGCAGTAAAGACTCCGTATTTGAGTGATCAGGATGAACTATATACAAGGAATTATTTGGACTACTTTGGCAACTTTGCTGTGAGTCTGAAGTTATCTTAAAATTAAAAAAACAACAAAAAGCAATGTAAAATACAAACAAAATGAGCTCTTGGGGCAGGGGAAATGGCTCACTAAGTAGGAGCACATGCTTTGCAAGCATTTGCACCTGAGTTCGAATTCTCAGAAACTGTAATGGGCCGGGCACAGATGAATATGCCTTTAGCTCCAGCAGTGGTAGGAGCGAGTGGGTGTAGACAGAGTATAAGGGCTTGCTGGTCAACCAGCTTAGCTGAAACAACAAGCTTCTGATTCAGTTAGAGACTGTGTCGTGAGGCAGTAAGGTGGATGGCGACAGCGTCCTGCTCTGGTCTCCATAAGCGAGCACACCCACACTCTTGTGCACATACCTCACGTGTGCACCACACCCACAAAGGAGGGAATCAGGGCCCTGGTAAAGGACCGAACAGCTTTGTGGAAGGCAATTCCTGTCTTCACTTCTAGGTCACGCCCTTGACAGCGCTGAAGTTTGCAGAGCTGACTGTGAAAGCAGGCTTTCCAAAGGGGGTAATCAACATCGTTCCAGGTTCAGGTAAGCCCGCAGGGGACCAATGAGTGACTCAGGAGCTACATCCTATTTCCCACTGCAGTCTTAGCCTGAAAGAAACACTTCTGGACACAGGTCACCAAGCATAAACATACTTACAGTGTGATAAAAATATAGAGTTGAAATTGAGCGTGTGGGGTACAGGGAGTTATAAGGGGGACTGGAGAGCACTGTAAAAAACTGCCCTAAGGTGGGCTATTGTGATTTCAACAAGCACTTTGGAAGATAACAATGGAGGCTTCCCCATCAATATGAGGTGGGGGTGCAGACAGGGCATGGAGGACATTGTTTTAATCCATTTGTAATTAACACAGAAAATGTAAAATGCAGGTTCACATACAAGCTTAGAAACCTACTTCAGCAAGTGCAAACCCATCCTCCCAGCAAGATCTGAGTCATGTTTTGGCCCTGATTACTTCTACAGGGGGTGTTGCAGGACAGCGGCTTTCTCAGCACCCAGACATCCGCAAGCTTGGCTTCACTGGCTCCACGTCTGTGGGCAAACAGATCATGAGCAGGTACTGGCTTGCTGTAGGGAGCCCACTCTACCAGGCTTCTGTTGGGGTTTCAATAGAACGTTTCAGAACAAGGAAAACCAAGGCTGAGGATAGGGCTCAGTTGGTAGAGTGCTTACCTGGCATGCACAAAGCCGTAGGTTTGATTCCTAAAGCTGCATAGAGAAGATCTGGTGACCCACCTTGTAATGTCAGCACTCTGGAGGTGGAGGCAGAGAGTCAGAAGGTAAAGATCATTCTTGGCTACAAAACAAGTTGGAAAGTTACCTGGAGTACCTGAGACCCTGTCTCAAAAAATAAATAAACAACAAAACTAGAGTTAGAGAAGTCACACCAGGGGCTGGAGACAGGGCTCAGAGATTAAGAGCAGGCACTGGCTATTCTTCCAGAGGTCCTGAGTTCAATTCCTAGCAACTACATAGTGGCTCACAACCATTTATAATGAGATATGGTCCCCTCTTCTGGCCTGCATGCATACATGTAGGCAGAACATTATATATATAACAAATAAATTTAAAAAAGAAAGAAAAACCACATCAAATGGAGAAACTGACTTTATCACTGACAAATTCTGAGATACATAAATATAAGACAAAGCTCTCCACAGTTGAAACCAGGGTCACGACTGGGGACAGAGCTGTGTGGTTAATGGCTTGTCTGGCAAATCAAAACAAACACAACCAACATGAAGGTAGAAGGTGTGCCAGGTCACAGCCCAAAACAATCAAATCAAAATGATAAACACAATGGCCATTGAGTCATGGGAGAAATCTGTGGGCTATTTTTTCTTTCTATGACCCTATCCACACTGAGTAGGAGTACCTATGAAGGCTAGGATGGGCCTTCTCATGATTTGTCACGATCACTGCTCAAATTGCAAACAAACAAAAACCAATGTAACAGAAGGAGTGAATAACTACCGCACCTCTGGCAATTGGTGTCCCACCCACAGTGGTCTAGCAGGCTGTCTAGAAGCTGGATTTACTCTGCAGACCTTGATATAACTGAATTCTTAAAGGTGAATTTCCCTATGCTGGGTATGCTATGAATGTGTTGCTCTGATTGATTGATAAATAAAATGCTGATTGGCTAGTTGTCAGGCAGGAAGTATAGGATAGGTGGGACAAACAGAGAAGAGAATTCTGGGAAGCGGAAGCCTGAGTCAGGAGACACTGCCAGCCGCCGCTGCCATGAGAACAAGATGTAAAGTACTGGTAAGCCACAAGCCATGTGGCAATTTACAGATTAATAGAAATAGGTTAATTTAAGATATAGAAACTAGATAACAAGAAGCCTGCCATGGCCATACAGTTTATAAGTAATATAAGCCTCTGAGTATTTTATAAGTGGGCTGCAAGACTACTGGGGGCTTGGCAGGACCCAGAGAGAAACACTCCAGCTACAATCATTTGACCACAGAATTTTTCAAACATTATAGAAAATTTCTAAAATATACAAATGGAGCAAAAAGCATGTGAACCTCACACACTTACCTCACAGACTCCCTTTTGGGTTTCTTTTCCTTCCCCTCTCCTCTTGGAGACACGGTTTCCCTGTGTAGCAGGGCTGGCCTTGAACTCTCCACGCTCCGTCTTCCTGCCTCCATTTTCTGAATGCTGGACTACAGGCATGCACCACTGTGTCCTCATAAATGAGGTTTCTAATATTTATGAGGCTCAGTTGTGTTTTACATGTCAAGTAGTAACATGTTTGGGAGAGAGAGAGAGAGAGAGAGAGAGAGAGAGAGAGAGAGAGAGAGAGACTAACAAATCTTTCCTGTTTGTTCTCTAGCTGTGCTGTGAGCAACCTGAAGAAAGTTTCCCTTGAGCTTGGTGGCAAATCCCCACTTATAATATTCAATGACTGTGAACTTGACAAGGCAGTGCGGATGGTAAGTGGGCCAGACCCAGGCAGTAGGTGCCTAGTTCTAAAGCACACTTCTTTCTCCTTTATTGGAGGTCTTCAGATGGGATATAGCTTAGCTAGTCATAAGCAAATGTCATCTTTTTGTTTATCCTAAGGATGCTTAATTTTTTAAAGTGACTTTTTATATTTTTATAATATCTCCTCCTATCTGCTAGCACCTTGCCTTTTTCATCCTTCTTATCTGTTCTGGACACCAGGCTCCAGTTAGACTGTCTAAACAAACCCAGCAAAGGGTTTGCCTCCATGCCTGACACCACGTTCCATCCTACAGACCCACATGGTGGAAGGAAAAACCACCTCCTGAAAGTTGTCCTTTGACCTCCACACACACATTAGAACATTCATACACCTGCCTCCAAAAAGTAACATGAAAAAGATTTGTAAAATAAAGATCAAAAGTAGTTAGCAGGGCTTGCCTGTGCATGCATAGAACTCAGGGTTCGATTCCCAGCACAGCACAAACTGGGGATGGTGGTACTCATCTATAATCCCTGCACTTGAGATGGGGAAACAAGAGGATCAGAAGTTCAAAGTCATTCTAAGCTTCATACTGAAGTCAAGGCTGCCCTGGGCTAGAGACTCTGCCCAAAAGTAATCAATCAATCGATCAGTCAATAGTAGTTAGCAGCTGAGCTTAGTGAGTGACACACACATCTATTGTACTAGTTACCTAAGAAGCTGAGGCAGGAGGATCATGTGAGTCTGGAAGTCCAGAATGAGAATGGACATCACAAGGCTCCATCCCTTTAAAAACACAGTACCTGGCAACAATCACTCCCTGGTTTCCACTTCATACACCATTGTGGATGAAGCTAGGTGAGGAGGCAAAGGACCTCCTACTAACTTTATGGCCCAAGAGAGTTAAACTATTTCAAATTGTGGAAACATCTTTTAAATAAAACAAGAGGCTCAATTATGTTTTGCATGAGAAATAAATTGGGCGAATCCTCTCTCTTCATTTCTGAGACAGAGATGAGCCAGCGTGAGGGTACTGAGCCTTCTAGTGACTGACTCTATTTGCATGTGTGGCTTCCTGCCCTGCCCTGAGCAGCCTCTGTCTCCCCCCCAGCTGTAATCTGAATGAGCATTCTCAGCCAAACCCCACTGGGTGAGGACCCCAAAGACAGTGGAGAGGTCTGCAGTGAAGGACCCCCCCCCCACACACACACACAACTTCTTTGGCCTATTTGTGTCTGGAGACTCCAGTGACAGACAACAGAGGAACACAGACTGATATCAAGGCCAAGACTCCCCTGGATATGTTCATTTCTAAGAACCTTTCCAGAACATTCCAGAGAAAAGACAAGAGAAAGAAAAGTAGAAGGTGGATTTGTTCTATTAGCTTACTGTCATATTTTTTAAAAGGTTTATTTATTTATTTATTTTGTATACAGTGTTCTGTCTGCATGTATGCCTCCAGGGCAGAAGAGGGCACCAGATTTCATTAAGTTGGTTCTGAGCCATCATATGGTTCCTGGGAATTGAACTCAGGACCTCTGGAAGAGCAGCCCAGTGCTCTTAACCACTGAGACATCTCTCCAGTCCCATATGCTTTTCTTAAAGATTTATTTTTATTATTTTATGTGTATAAGTTTTGCCTGCGTGTACATCTGTGCACCATATGACTGCTTGGTACCTGAGGAGGTGGAGAGTTTCCATGTGGTTGCTGGGAATGGAACCCTGGTCCTATGCAACAAGAAATGCTCTCAACCACTGAACCAACTGTTCAGGCCCTACTGTTACATTTTTTTTAAAGAGATTATTTTACATGTATGGGTGTTTTGCATGAATGTATGTCCGTGTAACATGTGTGTGGTGTGGGTGCTGAGAACTGAAGCTAGGTCCTCTGCCAAAGAAACACATGCTCTCAATGGCTGAGCTACCTCTCCAGTGGTGCCCCATCCCCCATTACATTTTTAAGAGCACCAAATCTTATGTTCTGGACTGTGTCAGATGAATAAAGATTACGAAGGGTGAAAAAAATCATAAGCATGAAGACAACCAGTATGTAGTGGGTACAGAGAGCCAGCTTTTTTCTATTGGCCACAGCTACACTCTACCCACGAGGAATCCATACCCTGCAGAGCCACAGCTCCCACCATGCGAGAACGGTAGACACTGCAAGAAATGCAGCTGCTGCTGCAAAGTGCCCACAGGGCTTCAACTCTGTCTAGGGAGGCTTCCTGGGAGTGAACCAGCAGCTGGATTTAGAAAGGAAAGATCACCCCAACTCCACGAGTCTGCATGATCTGCTGTTTTTTTGTGCCCATCATTTAAAGAAATGTAAACATATCCTTAAAGATATCCCTTTTATGGGGGTAGGGTTTGAGGGATGATTTTGTATGTATGTGTACATGTGTGTGAGCACACAGGATGGAAGTGTGTACTTGTGCAGATGCAGAGGACAACATTGGGGGCCCTGCTCTGTCAATCTCCACCTTATTCCTTCCTTCCTTCCTTCCTTCCTTCCTTCCTTCCTTCCTTCCTTCCTCCCTTTCTTCCTTCCTTCCTTCCTCCCTCCCTTCCTTCCTTCCTTCCTCCTTTCCCTCCCTCCCTCTGTCCCTCCCTCTGTCCCTCCCTCCGTCCCTCCGTCCCTCCGTCCCTCCGTCCCTCCGTCCCTCCGTCCCTCCCTCCTTCCTTCCTTCCTTTCTTTCCATATTTCAAGACAGGGTTTCTCTGTGTAGCCCTGGCTGTCCTAGAACTCACTTTGTAGACCAGGCTGGCCTTGAACTCAGAGATCCTCCTGCTTCTGCCTCCCGAGTGCTGGGATTAAAGGCATGCACCATCACTGCACAGCTCTCAAAAATTTTTTTTGTGGAATAAATTTATTGCACAAAATTATTTTAGGTATACCCTCACTGTCACACATTTTAAAATGAGTGCTCATGAACCAGAACTGGGAAAAGTCAAAACAAGTGTCTCCCAGGAATCCCCATCACCAACAATCTACAGGACCATCTGACGCCTCTGTTACCTGTGGCCTTTGCATGACAACATGTGGGCAGGCAGATGGCTCAGCAAGCATCAGGACCAGCATATGGACTCCCAGCACCCCCATAGGAAGCCAGGTGGGGCAGTGTGCACTAGAGTCCAGCACTGGGAGACAGGAGCATGCCTGGAGTTCATTAGCCACCCTCTAGCTTAACTGCAAGAGATCCTGTAGCCACACCCATGCCCTCACAAAAAACTAAAGAATGGAGAGCAACTGAGGAAAATATGTGGTGTTGACTTCTGGTCCACATGCACACACATATGAACATGCTCTCCCACGAAGTACTGCCGTCTCTGTGTAACTGGATGGCAGGCTTGACTTGAGCAGTGCTAATGTTAGTTTCTCTTTTGCTGCTGAAGGGCATGGGCGCAGTGTTTTTCAATAAAGGAGAGAACTGCATTGCAGCTGGACGACTGTTTGTGGAAGAGTCCATCCACGATGAATTTGTAACCAGAGTGGTAAGGCATCTTCATACTTGCTGTGAGTTTTACATGCACTGTTTTCCTGAAAAGGACTTCTGGGATTATTCATGATTTTTAGATGTGAGATATCGATAGCATTGAGCTGGCTAGGGGTGCAGGGGACTCAGTGATGGAATGACTACTTAACACACACATGGCCCTGTGTTCCAACACACATACACACACACATACTCACATACACATATACACACATACATACACACACATACATACACACACATACACACACACACACACACACACACACACACACATGCATTCACGCATGCACGCACGCACACCAGGTGTGCTGGCATATACCTGTAATCCCAGTGCTGGTCAGGTAAGCAGAGACAAGCAGATGCCTGGGACTCACTGGCCAAACAGCCTAGACTAACCAGCAAGCTCCAGGCCGAGGAGAAACCCTGTCTCAAAAAAGAAGTGGAGAACACCTGGGGAAGAATAGCCGCGTTGTCTTCTGGCCTCTGCATGTGTGTGTGCACATACACACAAATACATACACACACACACACACACACACACACCTGCATACACACTGATACAGACACCC